>NC_080671.1:293545206-293622706 GCF_030247195.1 Topomyia yanbarensis | reverse complement strand
AAAACACGCGAGCAAACTTTACTGCTATTTAATCGGAGCTACTGGTAAACGTGTTGACGCGGTAAAACGTGTTATTTAGATTGATGTTGAGAAAAACTCCGAGGGGTCGGGCGATGCACCAAGCATTACTATCTACCGGGGGTGGATGGATGTATAACACAGAAAGTATAGGAGGTAATTATCGATTTCAACACTCCTCCTCGATGTGAAACCTCCTTACTCAATCCACTTCATTGTTCCAGTCCCAACATCTCGCAGAATCGCTTATGTTTCAGCGGTCCCAACGGTTTCGTAATTATGTCAGCTGCCATCTCCTCAGTCGGACAGTATTCCAACATGATCTGTCCGTTTGAACACAACTCCTGAATGTACTTTTCCCTCGTGTCGATGTGCTTTGATCTGCGGTTAACCCTCTCGGTCCGCACGAAAGAAATACAGCCTTGGTTGTCCTCTCGCATAGTAGTTGGCCTCTCCTGACACTCACCGAAGTCTGACAACAGATGTCTCAACCAAGTCGCCTCCTGGCACGCCTCACTAAGGGCAACATACTCTGCCTCCATAGACGAAAGGGTGACACTTGATTGGCCACGACTTGCCCACGAAATCGTCGCTCCGCCAAACATGAAGGCGAATCCCGATGTTGATCGTCGACTGCCTAGATCACCAGCCCAATCGGCGTCAGAAAACCCTAACAGTTGTTGATTTTTGTTGCCACCCAATCGCAAACTTTATGCTGCTGTTCCTTTGAGATATCTCATCACCCTCTTAGCCGCCATCCAGTCTTGTTCCGTTGGTGCAGCAAATTTTCTTCCGAGAATTGCTGCGCTATTTGCAATATCCGGACGAGCCACAACAGATAGATATAATATGCTTCCAACGACACTTCTGTATTTAGAAACATCTTTCAGCAGTTCACTGTTGTCCTCAGCTTTAATGTAGTTCGGGTCCATCGGCGACTTGTTCGGTTTGGCTTCACTCATACTTTGATCCTTGAGCAGCTTGTTGATATAGCTCTGAAGACGAATCGTATAGGTATCATTGTCACGGCGAACTTCCATGCAAAGGAAGTGGCGCACATCCCCAAGACGCGTCAGCTCAAATTCACGACTCAGACCATTCGTAATTTCTTCCAGCTCGGTGACACATGTCGAAGCGATTAGCATGTCGTCAACGTACACAACTAAAACACTTGAGTAGATCCGGAACCTCTTATATACAGACAAGCATCAGCTGATGATTGCTTAAATTGTAGTTTTGTTAAAACCTCGTGCAATTTCTTATGCCAGCAACGTGCTGACTGACGCAGGCCGTAGATGCTCTTCAGCAGCCTGCACACGTAGCTTTCTTTGCCTGGCACTTCGTATTCCGGCGGCTGGCGCATGAAGACCTCTTCTTCCAACAAACCGTAAAGATACGCTGTCTTAATGTCCAAATGAGTCACCGTCATTTTTCGCTTAGACGCCACAGCCAACAATGTGCGGAACGTTGCGTGTCTCGTCACCGGAGCAAACACATCCTCGTAGTCTTCGCCGAATCTCTGCGAAAATCCTTGGGCCACTACTCTTGCTTTTGTATTTCGCTACAGTTCCAGTTTCATCGCGCTTCAGTTTGTAGACCCACTTCGATCCTACAATTTTGCGACCTTTTGGAAGCGGCACGAGCTCCCACGTTTGATTTCGCTTGTGGGATCGCATCTCGTCCTCCATAGCTTCCCGCCAGTCAGCAATCTCCAATGCCTCGCGAACATTTAGTGGTTCATCTGTGGCGCACGCCGCGGTTTCCTCCGCGTAATCGAGAATATAATCTTTCGTGGTGTCTTACCCATTGTCTGTCGTTTCGAGCGACGAACATCTTCCGCCTGAGTGGGCCTCTCGTCTTCGGCCTCGAAGAACTCTGCATCCGAGTCAGGCGTGTCCCCGCCTTCGATCTTAAGAGGATCTCTCTCCTCCTCAACGACCGCTCTACGCTCTCCGCTTGCTTCACTGGTCAACGGTACATCGATCGAGGAAGAACTATTCCCTAATTCAATAAAGCGCGCATCGCGACTGATAGTAATGGAATCATTATCGCAATCAACGAATCTGTAGGCCTTATGGTCCATTGAGTAACCTACAAATCGCAGCTTCTTCGACTTACTATCCAGCTTACTTCGCCTCTGATCGGGTACGTGCACATATGCCTCAGCACCAAATGCACGAAGATGACCCAGATCAGGCTTGTGTCCCCACCATAGTTCATGGGGAGTCTTTGTAATACTTCTTGAGGGTAAACGATTTTGCAAATACGTTGCGGTGAGAACCGCTTCTCCCCAGTAACGCTTCTCCATGCCTGAGTCGATCAGCATGCAAGTGGCCATTTCCGTGATTGATTGATTTTTACGCTCGGCCACACCATTCTGCTGGGAAGTGTAGGGCGTGGTGTATTGTGGCTTGATTCCTTCTGCACGGTAGAAACTCTTCAGTTCGTTATTACAAAATTCGCCCCCACCGTCGGAACGAATGACACTAGGTTTACGTTGAAATAGGTTCTCCGTCCATCGAACATAATCTTTGATCATCTGAGTTGCCTCCGATTTGTGTTTCAATAAATAAGTGACCGTAAAGCGACTATAATCGTCAATGACGTAACGATTAGCGCTTGGTAATGACGTAACGATTAGCGCTTGGTGTTGCGGTTTTCATCGGACCACACAAATCGGTATGCACGATGTCAAGGATTCTTTCTGATTTGCGCTCAACCACAGGGGAAAAAGGAAGTCTGGCAGATTTGCCCTCCAAACAACATTCACAAACAATGCGCAAGCCACAATCACCTACCTTTATACCCGTTGCAAGATTTTCTTTGATGAGCCGTTCAGCAGCTGCCCAGTCACGGTGACCGAAACGCCGGTGCCACTGATGCTGACAGTTCTCTTGATGCTCACCTGTTGTCGCCTTGTTAGAAGCTTCCGCAATCCGTAGGTAGTATAAACCACCATAACGACATCCAGTCGCCACGATTATTCCTTCTGCATTCACAATCCGACAGCCTTCGCCATCGAAATTAATTGTGAGATTCTTTTCCGCTAACTTGGCCACTGAGATTAGACTGGTGGATAGCCCCGGGACAAACTTTACACCTTTCACGTCAATTTTCACGATGCTCCCAGAACCGTTCACTCCATTCAGCACTCCACAGCCCTCTCCAAGGATCTGCGTCTTTTGCCCGTCAGCGAGCGTGATCCACCCACCGTTGAATTCACTTAACGAATCAAAAAATTCACGACTGTTCGTCATATGGGCACTTGCCCCACTGTCAATCACCCACGCTGATGGCTGTACACTTTCACTGCCTTCTCAAGTCGCTCTGAGCGGTTTTTGCTTTTGCATTTTCCTTTTCAGTTCCACTTTCTGCCTTCTGCGAGGCTTTAAACTTTCGGCAATCGCGTCGCAAATGACCGGAACGCTTGCAGAAATGACACGCGAGTTTCCTTTTGCTTGCTGTCCACCGATCGCATCGCCTTTTCGACTTTTGAACCAGCGCTCTCTCGTTCCAAACGACGATGAAATTCATCCATCAGTTTGGCTTTGACGATGTCCAGGGAAATATCATCGTCTTCGCGGCTGTCCAGAGCCGAAACAATGCTATCAAACGAAGGGGGAAGGCTTCTCAAAAGCATGCACACCTTCGTGTCTTTATCTAACTCGGTACCGGCGGCATCCAGACGGTCAAACAGCTCGTCGATCTCACGTAAATGATCTTCCAGATTCCCGCGCTCGGGCAGGTTTACTGAGCATAACTTTTTCAATAGTGAAACTCTTACCGATCGCGTCGTCTTCTGATGGTAAGATTTCAAAGCACTAAACACACTGTGAGCATCAACACAATTTTTCACTAGCGATAATTGGCTGTCTTCCAACAACAGCACCAACGTTGCTTTAGCCTTTCGATCGGCATTCCGCCACTCATCGTCCCGATCTTCCTCGTCAGGGACGGGTTCGCTCACTACTGTCCACAGATCTTCTCGTTGCAGCAGCATTTCTACGCGAACTTTCCAGGTTTGCCAATTTGTCCCACTCAGCTTGGGAATAGCAAATCTGGCGTCAACCATCTTGGCAAAACAATACCGTTATCGTGCACAAGCAAAACTTTCCAAGAGAAAACTTTTCACAGCTAGCGTGCTTGCTCCTCCATCAACAGCGCACTAATACAAACAAAAAAAAACGTTCTCGAACCTTCGCGTTACTGCGTCACTTTCGACCGAACAATTTTCACCGATTCCACAGGATTCCGAACGCTTCCTGGGCCCATAACCTGTCGGCGGAATAAGCAGGTGAAACAGGACAGCGGACACAGCGTAGTGGGTTTCGGATTAAGGTTGGTGAAATGAAAAACACGCGAGCAAACTTTACTGCTATTTAATCGGAGCTACTGGTAAACGTGTTGACGCGGTAAAACGTGTTATTTAGATTGATGTTGAGAAAAACTCCGAGGGGTCGGGCGATGCACCAAGCATTACTATCTACCGGGGGTGGATGGATGTATAACACAGAAAGTATAGGAGGTAATTATCGATTTCAACATCTATCTATCTATCTATCTATCTATTTATCTATCTATCTATCTATCTATCTATCTATCTATCTATCTATCTATCTATCTATCTCTCTATCTATCTATCTATCTATCTATCTATCTATCTATCTATCTATCTATCTATCTATCTATCTATCTATCTATCTATCTATTTATCTATCTATCTATCTATCTATCTATCTATCTATCTATCTATCTATCTATCTATCTATCTATCTATCTATCTATCTATCTATCTATCTATCTATCTATCTATCTATCTATCTATCTATCTATCTATCTATCTATCTATCTATCTATCTATCTATCTATCTATATCTATCTATCTATCTATCTATATCTATCTATCTATATCTATCTATCTATATCTATCTATATCTATCTATCTATATCTATCTATCTGTATCTATCTATCTATATCTATCTATCTATATCTATCTATCTATCTATCTATCTATCTATCTATCTATCTATCTATCTATCTATCTATCTATCTATCTATCTATCTATCTATCTATCTATCTATCTATCTATCTATCTATCTATCTATCTATCTATCTATCTATCTATCTATCTATCTATCTATCTATCTATCTATCTATCTATCTATCTATCTATCTATCTATCTATCTATCTATCTATCTATCTATCTATCTATCTATCTATCTATCTATCTATCTATCTATCTATCTATCTATCTATCTATCTATCTATATCTATCTATCTATATCTATCTATCTATATCTATCTATCTATATCTATCTATCTATATCTATCTATCTATCTATATCTATCTATCTATATCTATCTATCTATATCTATCTATCTATATCTATCTATCTATATCTATCTATCTATATCTATCTATCTATATCTATCTATCTATATCTATCTATCTATATCTATCTATCTATATCTATCTATCTATATCTATCTATCTGTATCTATCTATCTATATCTATCTATCTATATCTATCTATCTATCTATCTATATCTATCTGTCTATCTATCTATCTATCTATATCTATCTATCTATATCTATCTATATCTATCTATCTATCTATATCTATCTATCTATCTATCTATCTATCTATCTATCTATCTATATCTATCTATCTATCTATCTATATCTATCTATCTATCATTATCTATCTATCTATCTATCTATCTATCTATCTATCTATATCTATCTATCTATCTATATCTATCTATCTATCTATATCTATCTATCTATCTATCTATATATATATAAAAGTCAATGTTTGTATGTATATGATTTATAGACTCCCAAACGGCTTAACCGATTTCCGTAAAAATTTGCACACAGTAGGTATTTGGTATGGGGCGTGTTTGTGTGCTATTAGTTGGAGATTATCTGCCCGCCAGATGGCGCTTTGGAACAAATTGTGTTTTCCTCTTATTTTGTCGCAGCAACGCGCGATGGGCATTAGCTAGTTATTTCTTAAAAATGTGTAGTTCGTGGGAATCGAGTCCTGATACACAACCATGCACTGCTAGGCCCTATGTAAAACGGACTCAGACATCACTTCGTACTCATCACCCTGTAATTCCGGAACCGGAAGTCGGATCCATTTGAAATTCAATAGCAGCCTGGGGGTGGGCGTAGCGTAGTTAGTAAATCGATTGCCTTGTACGCAGCGTACCTGGGTTCAAGTCCCGGCCCCGCACATAGGATTAGAAATTTTTCATAATAGATTTTTCTAACCCGCAGAGGCGAATGACCTTAAGGTTAAAACCTCTATAATCGAAATAAAAAAACTACAAGGGGCAGCCCTATGCGGTTGCACGAACTGTAGACGTTGGACTATACTACTTAATGAAAAATATTTATTTTCTTAGTACATTTAGAGTAATAATAAATCAAATATATTTCTTACGTATAGTTTAAGCACAACCAATCAACATCGAATATTACATATTGAACCAAACCTTCTTGGTTATCAGGTCATTTCATTTGTAGTAGGTGATCAAATCCGATTTAACTTATTTGAGATGATCAGAAGAAAGAAGACAGAAAACCGTGACCGAACTAATATCTGGAACTAAATTGTTATAGCACAATATAAGTTTTTAAAAATTATAAAAGCTTTTCAATTGTGTGTGGTAAAAAACCCGGACCGGTGAAGAAAAATCAAATTTTAGGCAATATAATCACTAGAGTGACAAGAAAAAAAATTACCCATTGGCCCACCCCTGAGTCGATTCCTAGTCCCACCAGGAGTACTTGCACCATATTTGAAGTAAATCGAAAAAGTTTAGCTACCGGACCAACGTGCCTGAAGTTTGTATGGGATTTTTCGACAATTTACATGGAGAAGACACACTAGCTCGCATTTTCGCCGCCAGGTGGCACAGTATGCATCGTATTATCACTGTAATAGGAAAGATAATTTAATTGTCTACAACTTTGTCGAAGACTGCTAGTCAATCCGGTTTTGTTGAAAGAAGTTATTAAACTTTTAGCGAAGTGATGTCTGAGTCAGTTTAGCATAGCAGTGTATGGTTGTATTGTGTTTACCGTAACGCCAACGACACGACTAGACACTAGCATTGCGAAACTGTATCGCAAAAATGATTACCCCTCAGTGACTCAGGTAACTGGTAATGTCAGAATTGACATTTGATTAGAAAATGCATAAAACTAGCAACACTGGCGAATCTATTAGTTTTTTCAAACAGCAACCGCTTTGCTTGGTTACGCTTTGTTGTGACGATAAGATGAACATGGAAAAACGAAATAATTTTCTCCTTGGATCGTTGAACGATGTTCTCCAAGATTTTCTAAAGTTGATGATCTACTGCGCCGAGGATGTGAAGGCCATCATGCAGGACCTAGAGCCGATGTAATCGCTTAAAAATAGGCAGCGCTTAACTGCAGCTCAACAGACATTGAACCCGATACATACAGAAATCAAGTTGAGCCTAAAATATCTGGACATCTTGGCGAAACATTTACTTACTCAGAGTGCGGATGCGGCCTACCGTTTGATGCATGATCAGCAGTGCTTTCGAGATCTGCGGAGGAGGTGCTATCGGTAAGTAGGCTCTTACTGCCGGAATATCCTACTTGGTATAGGAATCTGTGCTCGTTAAGTGTATGTATGTGTGTTTTTGAACTAGAACCGTTATTTTTATCTATTATCAGATTGGAAATGCCCGCCGAAAAAAGCTCCGTTGCACTGGTTGCTTGTGGAAAGAAGTGTTAGCGTTTAGAAGGGTACTGGCACGAGGTATAACATGAATCTGGAGTTGTTGAAGCTTCCTAATAAGGATGGTTCATCGAATAGGCTTGGAAGGACTTTTAGAAAAAAAATAGCCATTGCCTGTGCAGCTAAGACGGCAAGGATATTGTCCTTGTAGAGATAGACAGAATTTCTGGACAGCTTGTGGTTCGATTAGGAAATAAGAATTTTTCGAAGAATTTGAGGAAAGACAAGAGAATATTATTGATTGTGGTGGCTGATGTGTGAAGCGATGAAATCGACCTGAATGATGGCGAGGATTTCTTGATTTCTATTACCAGCGAAACCAAAAAAAACCTAAGTTCATACAAATACGTGGTGTGTTACAAAGGTTTAATCGAATGAAAATTTCCGAAATACATAGATCCTACAAAACTCAACTGTCGTATGCTGCCGCTATAAGCATAATTGTCCCATGATCTATGGGATTCCCTATATACATGGGACAATTATGCGTAGAGCGGCAGTATGTGGTCGTGAGATTGCAATGAACATCAACCTCAAGCGCTTATCCGCACAAGTGTGCTGTGGTGTAGAAGGTGAATGCCGCAATCAATATGCTTTAAGTTAAGTTTGAAATAAATCTAGAGAAAATTTTCAATAGGACGTAAGTAACATTGAGAGCCTCTCTTTGTTTACTTTCTTTTTCGTTTATTACGACGTTATTACAACACTTTGCACTAATTTTCCAGTACATATCGAAAGCCGACGGTTTTTACTAGAATATTATGCAAAGAGTAGAGTAGTAAATGTTGAAATGGCCGAGTAATGAACAGAAGAGAAAGACCCCAAAGAGAATCTCTCATTGTTACCTACGTCCTATTGAAAATTTTCTCTAGAAATATGGCTCATTTTCATCACCAATTAAAATTTTACTTACAGATGAATTCGCAAAATTTAATTTATCTGATTATATATTTAAAAAGATTGAAAACACGATATTTTCTAATTGATTATACAAAGAGTGGGACTACTCCATCATCCACATTAACGAATTTTTCAGCAAGAACTGAATTCCAAAGATTCTAGGAGATGCAAAATTTTAAATAAGAAAGTATCAGACTAGAACACCGCATGCACCATGGATACCATTGTAACTTGAAAGGTTACTTTTAGAGATCAACGTCGTTGGATTAACCATCCAATTATACGAAATTTAAATCATTGTTTGAAATCATTGTTAAATTAATATACAAAAGCCTAAATTAATATACAAAAGTCTCAAACATAGAGTAATATTTCAAAAAAGACCGTCGGACGTAGGTTTTGATTTTGATAGTATATTTATAAATCAAAAGCCCATACATTTTCAAAGAGCTTGACGCCATCCTGCCGGCAATATTGAAGATGGATCAATGTTTCTTGGCGGAGCGCATTCATCTGTGGATTGCATGAAGGTATCAGTGTCTCTTTCTAATCCTACATCCAAATAATTCAGCCTAAACGGGCGATGGAAACGTTTACCGTCCTTTCAATCAGCAAACTTAGGCGTGGCATCACCTGAATGAAACTTTCCTACAGTACATCATTTCCTGACGTTTGTGCGCGTTTCAAGAGGAAGAGGCACGCAATAGTCAACGTTAATGACGTACAATTCACTTAAATGCGTTTAATTGATTCCTAGATTTATTCATTTTATTTATTTCATACCTTAATGACAAACAATTCCTTTCAGAGAGAATCAACAGTTCACTCGAAAATGATGCTGTCGGCTAAACATACGTACTGCGTTCTGGGGCCCTATTCTCACAGTCACGTCACCTAGTGACTAGAAGGAAATGTTCTAATCACCAAGTGACGTGACTGTGAGAATATGCCCCCTGGTCAGTGGTGATAATAATGTTGGAGCTATTGCTAATATACCGCTTTCTTTAAGAGGACAAGCTTTGCAGGATCATATACGAATATTTAATCTGTTTGCTGGGGATGGATTTACGGTCTCATTTCTCTGATTTATTTGGATCACACATCTACATCTCTCGAAATTTTTATCTTGCTGGCAAGGAAGATTGCGGCTTGGTTAATGTTTCATGGCTACCAGCGTTTTGTCGGATTCCTGTGTAAAATCGAAGAAAAAACTATGGTTTGAGGACTCTCCATATCTTCAAAAACTTACTTGTAAGAACAGTATGGAACTATTAAATTACCTTCCGTTGCAACCTTCAAGCTATTACAAGAACTTCACCTTAGCTTCGTCATTGAGTGCTATCTACCTGTAAATAATCCCTCACTTCTGTAGAATACTGTCATTTCGGAATATGAAAACGGTCCATCCAAGGCCGCTTTTCCATTTAATTAATATTTGTTTATCTGTTGTGTCAATTTAATTCAATTGATCATTGTCCTTGAGGTAAAAAATATTAAGAATAGCCAAAAATTTTATCTTTCTGCGGTTGAACCTTGACCAATGTATCCAATTGGTTCCCCAATTGTATTTCATACATGCCCATGCGCTGAATATACGCCGCTGTCATGCGGTCTTTACAACATTCAGCAAAAGCTCTTTACTGTTTAGATCAAACCGCACATCCTTTATTCTCAGCTACTTTCTTAGGTGCTTAAATCGTAGGCATTGACAATTGTATCGTACGCTCCGCATAATTCCTTGAATGATTATTTATGCCTAAATACCAAAGTTAATTGCAAAGGTGCTTAGAGAATAAAAACTCCTTGGTGCAGGCTTAGTCCGTGGATAGCACAATTCTATCACCTTCTGACCATACAGCAGCAGAATATAATTCACTTTCTTTGTGTAAAAATCGTTATGTTGCACATTATGTAAAATCAACCGCACTGATTCCCAAAAAACATACTTTCTACTTAGAATTCAATGCACTGGGAAAAAAGAAAAAAATCTTTACTAAATAAAATTAAGTACAAAGCTGAAAGTGTCTTACCGGTGGAATAAAAAATTAAATGAAATAGAAATTTTTGCACGTACTAGGTACGAATTGAATTTTTTTTTATTTTCTGTTAGATACTATCGATTGCCATGACACGACAAACAAAGCAGTGTTGCGCGAGACAGTTATTTTTCACCATTATCGAGGGGTAACTCAATGAACTGGTAACTGGCGGTAAATAACTCGAACACTTTTTCTTTGGAATATTTCACGAAGTTTCAGCACAGACTAACAGACATAACACTATGAGGGAATTCCTTCAAAAAACATCGATCCGACAATTTTCCCAGAACACTAGCTCCACCTTTTATTCAAAGTCCCAATCACTCATTTACTGGTGGGTTACCCCTCAGGTTTGGGAACAATTTTTCACTAGTGGTCTATCCCCCATATGCTTGTTCATATGTCAGTGGCGCCATAATTTCAAATGTGGCCACAGTCCCAACTACAAATATATTTAAAATGACCGTTAAAGCGGGCGAAGCTTTGTTTTTGAGTGTTATGTCTGCTAGTCTGTGGTTTCAGGTCGTGTCGTTGGTAACGCTGTTTGCCTCCGTTTGTGCTGTGTAATTTTCATCGATTTATTCTGGATAACGGCGCGAGTTTTGTATTTTGTACATTTACGTAGGTTAACTAAGTGGTTTTGCTACAGTTAATATAATTAGTTTTGCCTAAACGATCATCACCTAGGACAAATTAGCTACGTTAAGTTCAGTGTCTTAAGTGAATAAAACTGCCGGTGCCATTATCACTCACCACTACCTACATTGCTGAAACAAACGACCAGAATACTAGGTACCGATCGCTAGATTGCTGCTGTGTGTGAACTGCTCGGAAAAAGCAAAATGATCTGCAACTAATGTTTGTTAAATATTGAATCGGACGAAACCTCTGTTACTTGCAAAGGCTTTTGCTCCGACGAATACCATGCTGAATGTGTTGCCCTCTCGGTGCAGGAGGCGCTTAGCTGTACACAGCAGCGGAATATCTTATGGATGTGCACGCCTTGCACCGACATCATGATCGATGTTCGCCGATTTGAGGCATTTTCTGAGAAACGCAAGTTGCTATCGCAGTCTTCCAGCTTTGCACCCGTCCGACCTGCTATTGTTTCTGTTCACACTGAACCACAAAACCGTGCATTAGATTTATTTTAAGAGGTACGTCAACTAAAGAAACAGGTTGCGGCTATTAATGAAATTATTGCTGACAGATCGTACGAAGTTACCCAATCGTTTACAGAAGCAAGCTCTCCTTCAGATCAATCGTCGCCGTTCTCATCAACCCAACTGAAGCATGGCTCCAGAAATGTTTCTCGTCTTGGTAATTTGTCAAGCTCATCTGCTAAACTCTGCTGGCTATTTTTCACGAGAGCTAAAAATTCAGTTACTGAAAGGAACATCGCGGATATGGTAACAAAATCGCTCGGAAAGAACCCTGCCGTTGTGAAAAAACTTGTGCCAGACTGGAAAGAAGTAGCTTCGATGCCTTTCATTTCGTTCAAGGTTGGAGTAGATTTGAAACTGAGAAATGCTGCATTGTCACCGTCAACTTGGCCAAGAGGGACTTGCTTTCGGGAATTTCACGAGAAATTGAATGTATGGGAACCTGCTGAATAAGTGTTAATGTATATGTAAGGTTATGTATATGAAATGTAATGTAAATGTGATATGCAGTGACTTTTGTGATAAAACGTACATATATTTAGTTTAAATAACAGTCTATGTCAAAGATGAAGTTAATAAATAAGTATCAGTACTCGATTCGCATGAACTTTTGTGAAATAATGGTTTGGTTTAGCTGAATAGTATGTACAGAAGAATTATATATATATTTTGGTTAGAACATTTTAGCTCCACTAACTTTTCAACGGAGAGAAATAGATATTAGGTGTCTTCCACAAAGTTGTAGAACAGGTATTTTTCAATAATTCTTCGGAACATCTCGATATTCTATCTCTTTTATGAAAAGTTAGCGTTGGCGACCTCTATGCGGCCACAGGTGGAACTAATATTTTATAACCAAAACATAACTAGTATTATGTACTACAATTATTCTGAACATTCTATTGAGCTAAACCTAACAATAGGGATCTTTAGGGGTGTGCGGGTTGAGGCATATTCTGATGCAGATTAGTACCGTGAGTTGATATCTCAGTCTATTTTCAATTTTTAGGCCCAAAACTATTGAAATTTTTTTTCCTTTTAGGACAATAACACATCTAAACTCATGCGACTTGCACGACCCTATAGGTTGCCTTATCAGATCTACCATAGTTTTCAGATGAAACTTGGGATGGCAGGCAGCTAGCGGATTGCAAAAGTGCCAGATCATGTTGTGTGGGGTGCTGTCCCGGTTAACAATGAGGCGAACAAGATATTTGCAGATACGTCATTTAGTAGGACAACTGTCAGTTTGTTTATTAAATTTATTTGCCAGTAAATTTTTGGTTTAACTAGCTCATGTATTTGCTATTTGCGCTTGAAATTAAGTAATGTAGTGGTAGTAATAAGCTTCCCATTTTGGTTTAAACGCAAGGACAGTTTTTAAAACAGGATTTGATTAATTAGTTTAGCTCATCTAAGAAATTTTATCAATTCTGTAATTTAAAAGGAATTTGACGGAACTTGGTGAATTTGGCCCCACTTGCAACTGGTATAATCAACCTGCACAAAGTGTTGCAAGGCTGTTTTTTGTAACAAAATGTGTTATCATTCAGTCCTTCGCTATGCAAAATCACGATATTATGACAGATGGGCTAAGCGCGGCCGTTCCTTTCAATCGGGAAAGGGCGCGTGGAATTTTGGTGAAATGCGCTAATAGTGTCGTGGTGGTACTAGTTGTCTCTTTCGCTCTACCCATCATCATCGGCGTTGACTCATTTTGCATTGTGCGCTTGGGTTCAATGTTTGTGGCGAATGTATTGGTAGGTAGGAGAACTGGTGGTAAAATGAACACGTTAAGCAAAGTTATTATTTTCTAACTAATAATCTGGTATCATATCTGGTAAAAATACTTCGTCATAAACACATTTTTTCAAACATGATTCTTGATTTCTAAACATGTCCAAAAATGAGACATGTTTATAGCGAGTGGGTAAAATGAACATGTGGCGGTGGTAAAATGAACAGTTTCTAGTGACCTGAAAAATGTCCTGTATGTATGCAATGCGCAGCGTTGGATAGCATTTTCCGATCAATGCTAATATAACAACAAATCATGAGCTTTGCATACACACAGGGTATTTTGCAGGCAAACAAAATTGTCACGGAAGAATTGATTTTTCATGACGTAATATTAACCATTTTACAATCCTGTGGCATCGAAACACATTTACAAACTTGGGGTTATCCATGGGTGTTTCAACTTTTAGGATCTGTTTGAGAGCAACTAGAAAGCTTGTTCTATACATGAGATGTGATTATATTGTCTAAAATTTGATTTTTCTTCACCGGTCCGGGTGTTTTTTCCCACAGTACTTAGTGTACTAAGAAAATAAATATTTTACATTAAGTAGTATAGTCCTACGTCTACAGTTCGTGCAACCCCATAGGGCTGCCCCTTGTAGTTTTAAATTTAAATATCAGAAAAGAATAATTTAATTAAAGTTTAAGAATGATATGAGTGTACTCGTGTACCCGCTATCAATACATATGAAAAACTGACACAATTTTTCCAAATTAAAGATCCCTATCTATCTATCTATCTATCTATATATAAAAGTCAATGTTTGTATGTATATGATTTATGGATTCTCAAACGGCTGAACCGATTGCCTTAAAAATTTATACATAGTGGGCATTTTTATGGAGCGTGTTTGTGTGCTGTTGGCTGGGGATTATTGGCCCGCCAGATGGCGCTTCGGAACAAATTGTGTTTTCCTCCTATTTCGCTGAAAATCGCAACAACGCGCGATGGAAATTAGCTAGTTATTTCATAAAAATGTGTAGTTCGTGGGAATCGAGTCCTGATACACAACCATGCACTGCTAGGCCCTATGTAAGACGGACTCAGACATCACTTCGTTAAAAGTTAAATGTGTCACCTAGTAGCGAAAATGCGAGCTAGTGTGTTTTCTCCATGCAAATTGTCGAAAGATCCCATACAAACTTGAAGCACGTTGGTTCGGTAGCTAGACTTGTTCGATTTACTTCAAATTTAGTACAAGTAATCCTGGTGGGACTAGGAATCGACTCAGGGGTGGGCCGATTGAATTTTCAAAAATTCATTATTTTTCTGAGCAGTCTAATAATCATATTTTATGTATAGCTAAGCATTCTAGTTATATTTTGCCATTATCATATATCGGAACTATAAATATACAGTCGTGATTCGCTGGTTGGACACTTTTTAGCTGGACCGCTTTTTAGTTGGACCTCCGCTAGTTGGACCGTTGTCCAACTAAAAAGTATCTGAACGTCAAAACCTCATGTCAAATTGACTTTGACAATCTATCTAATCTTTTACACTACTGTCTTCTTTGGAGAGTTTTTGACATTTGTCAGTCGGTCCAACTAGCGTATTAAATTCGTTAGTTGGACATAGGCTGTAGCCCATCCAACGAATCACAACTGTACAAGAATTGTAAGCGTCGGTAGCTTCCTCCAAGAAAGTTACTGGGAATTACGCGTATTTTATTTCGTTTTTTTTTTTTTATTTTATGCTTATTATTTGTAAAATGTTGAGTGGGCAAATGTTTTTTTCGTGTTTGGTGTTAACCTTCCTCCAACCCTCCTCTTGTAGTGGTAGGTGTAAGTAGGGGTTTGCCCACTACTCGGGTTCTTGTTTGCCCGGCGAACCCTTCTTTTCAGGGCGGCCTAGGTGCCTCTGCAGAATTTCGGATTTTCGTAACACAACAAACAAAAAGGGAAAACAAATAAATTAAATTTTACCGTGTTTATTTTCTCCTAATACTCTCCACTGCTGCTGCTGCTGTTAAGCTGCTACTGCTGGGCGGAAAGGTGGGCGGTCTCGTCCGACCGGCCGGGACAGCAACGGCCGAGTTCTCCTTGTTTACGTTGGCTGCTCCGGCAGCGGTCCTTAACAATTAGCTAGGGAGGTGAGCTTTGCTCCTTTGTCGGAACCTCCCTAGCGACGGTGGTGACGAATCACCGGATTCTTTGCTCCCCGCAAAGAATCCCGGAAGACACCGCTGTGTTCTTCCCAGGGGGAGCCGTTGTCCACCCTGCTTCGCCCTCCTTGGCTATTAGCTGGGAAGGAGAGCAAGGCTCGTTCGGCTTATCCTTCCCAGCGAGGGCGGATTGGTGCGTCTGGATCCTTTACGGTTAGCCGGGGAAGCGAAAGCTCCTTGGTAATTAGCTTCCCCCGACGGCGATCCAGCACCACACTTTCTACTGTGCCCGAACCACGAGCCGGCACTTTTCGACAGGTATTTTATCTGTCGCACGCGCGCACTTCACCTCACTGGTTAAACGTGGCGGGAAACTGTCCCAAAAAAACTTGTTCACGGACGTCTGTTTATCTTCGTGGTTCGTCACTTTCTAACTATATTACGATGGCCGCCTTCCTCACGACACGAAAAAACAAACACCAACACCAAAAGAACCGTACCGCCGCATATCTGTCATCGCTATGTGTAGCATATCCAGCACACTTATTGCAGCAAGAGGAGAGCGGTGGCCTATCTAAGCCCTATGTTTCTTGTATACAAACATAAAACAAAAATTACTACACCTATCTGATTACACAAAACCGTTCACAAACGCGAAACTATATAAAAATTTACAAACTAAATGTGAACGGTATCGAACAGCGGTGAGCATAACTTTAACGTAAACAATACACTCTACGGAGTGTATACGCAAAAAAAGGTATATTTCCACCCAGTGCTAAATTGTTACCCTGACGAGTTACAATCTCGCCCACACCGGGTGGAAAAAAATTGGCAACAATTTTTTTCTAAACTAACACCTAACACCAATACAATAATAATGAACGAAATGAATAAATAAATAAATAAATAAACAAAGAAAAACTAACTACACCTAATTATTTCTTCCGCAATTTATCAAAATTCATCAAAAAATTAATCGACCGGATGTCCTCATTGGTGAAAAGTTTGCCTGTGTTTGGCCTGATAATACTGACAGCATACGCGAAGCGAGAGGCTATCAGCCATCGTCATTATTCGGTTATGGGTTGAACCCTAAAACCAATCCGAATACAAAATCGGAAACAACCGATATTCCAAAATTCTGCAAGTGGCATTGACAATTTTCAATGTTTCAACTTGCAGGGGAACGGTTGCCGGCATTACATTGTTCGTTTTTCCATCGACTGTCCAAAAATGTCTTTCGTGTCCTAACGGTACCAGTACTACAAGCTTGTGCTGGGGTTTCAATCCAAATACATTCATACAATTATCCCATTCATTCATCCTCAATCACTGGCCTACTCGATCATTCACATTCCGATAAGCGCTCCGAATTGACCCCAAAACAATTTCATCTTATCATTCACACATGCATTCATTCCTTCAATATGATTCTGCACTCATACATTCACACATACCATACCGCTTAACACGTCATCGATTCTCCCACTCACAGACATTCCGGACAAAAAAATTTGTATATTCGTCCCTTTTCGCCTCAAAACGCTTCGTACATTGGAAAAGAAACGTTTGAGAAGGACCAAAGAATGTCTTTCGCATAATTTAAAAATATCGAAATGATTCCCGCTAGAATCAAACGAACCATCCCAGGTTTAACCACAAACCCAAAATTATGCGAAATAAAACTTTATTATTTGATTCGAAATCGAAGACGCGGTATCGTTTTACCCCATTCGCTCTTCCACTCACACTACACTGATCCAAATCAGGGTACACCTGCATGATGCAGAGCATTGATGCGAACATCGGGGAAACTGTCAAAATTGATGATGATATCATCCATCTGAATGGATGAATGAATCATCCTCAAAATATAAATAAAAACAAAACATCAAAATCGGTTCGCAAACTGTTTTTATTCGCGGTTTTTGTCGTGACTAACGACTTACCTTTCAATATAGGGGCCCCTTTTCAAAATTTCGGAAGAAAAATGATGTAAGATTTTGAACGCTTATATCTTTTGTTGTACTGAATGGATTTAATCAATTTCTTCGGCATTTTGTCGAAAATATTTGTACCAATGTTGTATTAAATTTTGGAATATGTAGGATATTCATTATCAACGGAAAAATAGTGTTTTGAAAAATCTTTCGAAAACGACTCAAAAAAGTGAAAATTTTCAGCCCATCCCGCACAGAGCCGTCAAAATGGTGCAGCAAATGAACAATAAAATAATGAAAAGTTTATATAAAGGTCCACTACATGTTTGTTACTATGATTATTCGTATTGGGTTGCTTGACGAGAGCAGTTGGTGGGGGAAAGCCGGGATATTAATTTTGGTTAAGCCATTAGAAGTCGGACGGAAAGGAAAGGCTCATGCACGCCACGAGAACGAGCGAGAAAGCGATAGTAGTGCATATTAGCGAAAGCGTTACGTACATTTTGAACCTTATTAACTTTTCTTCTACAAAACGGATTGCCAATCTTGTTTCATAAATCGGAAGGAAAACGTTCAATGCTTGCTACCGATACGTTCTTTGCTATATAAAATTTGTTTAAATAGTTCGAAAACTACTTTAAATGAAATCAACATTAATGATAAAACCTATAAATAGGGGTGTCGCAGCTTTTCTCAAAGCCAGACGTGTGTAAGACGCAGTGCATAACAGACGTGCGTGGTCGTGAGAAGCTGCATCGGACGACCAATCAAATCAGCTACCATCGAAGAGAAGAAGAAAAATGTTGGTGGAGGTGGTGGCGGTGAGAAGTCCAAAAAGCCAAAGGCTAAGAAACGCAGTCACTGAAAAGGCGGTAGTAACTGCCACTAAAAATGCCACCAAAACATCGAAGGCTGCAAAGCGTACTCATTCGGTGTGAGCTGCGAAAGGGGAAAGATCGTATGGATGTACGCAGTAAAAACAATCGTCGGCAAGGTTTGAATTGTTTTAAAAGATTCCCGTCTTGTATCAACATAGTTATCTACAAACCGTCCTTATTAAGACGAATACAAAATGGAAAAAGAATTTAATTAGAAAGTTTCTTTTATTAACTGGTATTAAGTTTGCACTTGGTAATTCTGTACTTTTACCAGTGAATCATAAGAAAATGTTTTTCTAATTTACAAACCCGAAGGTTTTTGCAAATCCTTCCAAGAAAATCAGTGAATGTGCCAACTCTGCCACTAAGCGAAAGCTACACCAAAACGAATGATGAAAATATTTTCATTTATCGAACAAAAGGACGTCCTTCCATCTGCATTGTAAAGTCAATAAATAGGAACACCATGATGAAAACCGTGCTCATTCGGCGTGAGCTGCGAAAGGGGAAAGATCGTACGGATGTACGCAGTAAAAACAATCGTCTGCAAGGTTTGAATTGTTTTAAAAGATTCCCGTCTGGAATCAACATAGTTATCCACAAATGGATTACCTTTCAATATAGGGGCCCCTTTTCAAAATTTCGGAAGAAAAATGATGTAAGATTTTGAACGCTTATATCTTTTGTTGTACTGAATGGATTTAATCAATTTCTTCGGCATTTTGTCGAAAATATTTGTACCAATGTTGTATTAAATTTTGGAATATGTAGGATATTCATTATCAACGGAAAAATAGTGTTTTGAAAAATCTTTCGAAAACGACTCGGAAAAGTGAAAATTTTCAGCCCATCCCGCACAGAGCCGTCAAAATGGTGCAGAAAATGAACAATAAAATAATGAAAAGTTTATATAAAGGTCCACTACATGTTTGTTACTATGATTATTCGTATTGGGTTGCTTGACGAGAGCAGTTGGTGGGGGAAAGCAGGGATATTAATTTTAGTTAAGCCATTAGAAGTCGGACGGAAAGGAAAGGCTCATGCACGCCACGAGAACGAGCGAGAAAGCGATAGTAGTGCATATTAGCGAAAGCGTTACGTACATTTTGAACCTTATTAACTTTTCTTCTACAAAACGGATTGCCAATCTTGTTTCATAAATCGGAAGGAAAACGTTCAATGCTTGCTACCGATACGTTCTTTGCTATATAAAATTTGTTTAAATAGTTCGAAAACTACTTTAAATGAAATCAACATTAATGATAAAACCTATAAATAGGGGTGTCGCAGCTTTTCTCAAAGTCAGACGTGTGTAAGACGCAGTGCATAACAGACGTGCGTGGTCGTGAGAAGCTGTATCGGGCGACCAATCAAATCAGCTACCATCGGAGAGAAGAAGAAAAACGTTGGTGGAGGTGGTGGCGGTGAGAAGTCCAAAAAGCCAAAGGCTAAGAAACGCAGTCACTGAAAAGGCGGTAGTAACTGCCACTAAAAATGCCACCAAAACATCGAAGGCTGCAAAGCGTACTCATTCGGTGTGAGCTGCGAAAGGGGAAAGATCGTATGGATGTACGCAGTAAAAACAATCGTCGGCAAGGTTTGAATTGTTTTAAAAGATTCCCGTCTTGTATCAACATAGTTATCTACAAACCGTCCTTATTAAGACGAATACAAAATGGAAAAGGAATTTAATTAGAAAGTTTCTTTTATTAACTGGTATTAAGTTTGCGCTTGGTAATTCTGTACTTTTACCAGTGAATCATAAGAAAATGTTTTTCTAATTTACAAACCCGAAGGTTTTTGCAAATCCTTCCAAGAAAATCAGTGAATGTGCCAACTCTGCCACTAAGCGAAAGCTACACCAAAACGAATGATGAAAATATTTTCATTTATCGAACAAAAGGACGTCCTTCCATCTGCATTGTAAAGTCAATAAATAGGAACACCATGATGAAAACCGTGCTCATTCGGCGTGAGCTGCGAAAGGGGAAAGATCGTACGGATGTACGCAGTAAAAACAATCGTCGGCAAGGTTTGAATTGTTTTAAAAGATTCCCGTCTTGAATCAACATAGTTATCCACAAACCGTCCTTATTAGGACAAAGGCAAAATGGAAAAAGAATTTAATTAAAAAGTTTCTTTTATTTTTTGTAATTTGTAATTTTATTGAGCACGATAACCTAACTTATTAACTAGTATTAAGTTTGCGCTTGGTAATTCTGTACTTTTACCAGTGAATCATAAGAAAATGTTTTTCCAATCTACAAACCCGAAGGTTTTTGCAAATCCTTCCAAGAAAATCAGTGAATGTGGCAACTCTGCCACTAAGCGAAAGCTACACCAAAACGAATGATGAAAATATTTTCATTTATCGAACAAAAGGACGTCCTTCCATCTGCATTGTAAAGTCAATAAATAGGAACAGCTTGATGAAAAGTGTGCTCATTCGGCGTGAGCTGCGAAAGGGGAAAGATCGTATGGATGTACGCAGTAAAAACAATCGTCTGCAAGGTTTGAATTGTTTTAAAAGATTCCCGTCTTGTATCAACATAGTTATCCACAAACCGTCCTTATTAGGACGAAGGCAAAATGGAAAAAGAATTTAATTAGAAAGTTTCTTTTATTAACTAGTATTAAGTTTGCGCTTGATAATTCTGTACTTTTACCAGTGAATCAGAAAATGTTTTTCTAATCTACAAACCCGAAGGTTTTTGCAAATTCTTCCAAGAAAATCAGTGAATGTGGCAACTCTACCACTAAGCGAAAGCTACACCAAAACGAATGATGAAAATATTTTCATTCATCGAACAAAAGGACGTCCTTCCATCTGCATTGTAAAGTCAATAAATAGGAACACCATGATGAAAACCGTGCTCATTCGGTGTGAGCTGCGAAAGGGGAAAGATCGTACGGATGTACGCAGTAAAAACAATCGTCTGCAAGGTTTGAATTGTTTTAAAAGATTCCCGTCTTGAATCAACATAGTTATCCACAAACCGTTCTTATTAGGACAAAGGCAAAATGGAAAAAGATGGGTTGGTAATGTATATGACATAACAGGGGTGTCGTGACCACACTTCGAAGTTATTTCAAATCTTGCAAAGCATAAATTGACATAATTTCAATGATTGTTCCTTTATGAATGAAATGACAAATTTTCAGGTCAACGCGGCAATAACTTTGCAATTTATAGAACAATTTTATATTTTTAGTTATCATATATTAACTGTCATCTCTTCCAAACAACTTAACCCTCTGCTGCCAACCACGTGGTTTTGCAGGGTTAAGGAGAATCATTGTAAAATGTCCAATACATGATTTTATGTTGTTACCTCCACTAAAACCACTTCAGAACACTCTCACCTGTCATACATGTACATTGTCTGCATGTTGAAATCATTATATGAAATTATTGACCTGTATTCAACGCGGAGAACTCGGTAATAAAATTGTTTTGCTGAATATACCAACGAACGGGATCCCCAGGAAAATTTCGCTGAGCCCGGTGAATCGAACTTAATGCGCAAAATTTAGCCATTTGAAGGAGATACAAGCAGAATTTTAAGAATATGAGCATCGCGGTTATGTCCCGGACATTACCCGCCCCTAGTTTTTCGCTAAGCGTGTTCATTTCTGTACGGAAAAGATTCCGATGGTTGTTTCAAGAGATTTTAACATTGATATTTCAAAGCAAGAAAATTGTTCATTTCATGAATGAATGTCTCAACGAGCTTAGAATCCAGCGCATCCCCTATCAACGCAGACGCCAACAACAAAGGTTCTTTTCAGAACCACCATAATTATTATAAAGAATAACTTGAAACATTCCCACATATTTCATTGAGTATCATTCGATTTGAATTACAAGTCAAACGAGTAGTCACGACACTCCGGTTATGTCCTAGACATTACCCACCCATCTTTTTTTTATTCCGTTTACGGTCGGTCCCGGAGTAGTGGAACCACCCACGCGAACGAAGTGTCCCCGGCGAAGAGGGAAAAGGTGTTTTTTTATATAGTGCCCCAAACAAGGAGAAATTTTATATAATTTTGTGCACCCGTAGGTGCGAGTGTTTCCCATGAAGAGGGGTTTTTGAATAATTTGGTTTGCCGAACACGGCGGAAAGTGATGTGTTTGATGCGGCCGGGGCCTTTAAGAACTGCACGGTGTAGAATTTATGTTTTAAAGTCAGTGAATTTCATCCCGCCGTTGCAGTGGTAGGCCCCGGGGCATACATTTTGTGTGAATATTTGGTTACCTCACTGCGCGAGTGGGGCGCAAAAGAATGTTATAATTTTGTTTGCCGAACACTGCAGATAGTGTTTGATTAATGCAACCGTTGACCGAATGACGGTACGATGTAGTGCACTTGTTTTTGTTTTAAGTGGAGAAGTGCACCCCACCGTCACCGGCGCTAGAGCATATATGTTGTGTGGATGTTTGTTCACCACACTGCGCGAGTGTGGCTCAAAATAAGTGCATGAAGCTAATGAAGAAGCTTCCCACGGCAGAGTTGGTCTTCCTCGAATTTAATAGAGAGTACAGAGAAACTTATTTTGTTTTTTTTTATTCGGACCAAAGTCCGTGTTGTTGCCGTCGGGAACTGAAGGGCTGCTTTTGGAAAACTCCCAAGTGAGTAATCCATATAAAAGCATACCGTCAGTCCACAAACGGCACGGAAAAGTTTTTTTTATGTTGGTTTAAGGAGATTTGCTGGCCAAACTCCGAGATTTTTACCTGCTAAATCTTCCAGCTCGTAGGAGGATACACCCCTTTTGGTGATTATTTTTGCCGGTAAGTATTGTGGTCCAAGTTCAGCATTGTAAGACTCGAGTGCATTCGACAACTTCATGTCGGTACACCATTTGTCCCGTTTCAAAAGGTTTGGAGAACTTTCGATGACGCAAGTTGTACTGATGTCGAATGCCCTCGCTAGCCTTTGCCAAATTCTTGACCACAATCTCCCGGATTTTGTCTAACTGTTGGTGTCTTGTTTCTAGGTCACCCTCACCGGAAATCCTGCTGAAGTCATCGGCAGATGCCATTTCACACCCGTGTATAATGAAATGAGGACTAAATCCAGTGGAGGAATGAACGGTAGTATTTAGAATGCGCTCCACATCGGTGATGTGGACATCCCAGTTGCGCTGCTCGGTTCGAGCATATGCCCGGATTGCGGTGTTTATCGAGCGATTTGTTCGCTCCACTGGGTTAGCCTGCGAATGATAGCGGGAGTTCAGCCAATGTTTGACGTTGGTTTCTTTTATGAATTGACTGAACTCCTTCGAGGTGAAAGTGGAGGCATTGTCGCTTAGCAGAATTTCCGGGCTACCATGGCGATTGAACCACTGTTCGCGTAGTATCGTACAGAGTGATGTACTAGTGATTTTGCGAACGGGGGTTAACATGACATACTTGCTGAAGACGTCGAGGACGACAAGCAAGTGTTGATTGCCACGTTGGCTTTTTGGAAGAGGACCAATATAGTCCACAGAAACCATTCGCCATGGTGCATTAGTCGCACGCGACTGACTTTGATTTCCTTGCACGTCCCACATTCTCGAATAAACTTTCGTACTTCAGATCCCATACGAGGCCAGTAATATCGTAATTGCACTTCGTGGATCGTTTTACCGTACCCCACGTGAAGCAAATTTTCGTGGGTACGTTGAATCAAATCTTGACGGAACTCGGGTGCTGGGATGAGTTTCCAACTGAACCACGAGTCGCACGGAACAACTTTCGAGTTTACATACTTGAAAAGTTGATCATTTTCTACTTTGAAGTCGTGAAGGCATAGTCGTCAGGATTTTGGATAACTTTGGACTTCATGGAACAGTACCAGTCTGAGGTGGACAAAGCGGAAACGGCTGCTACGGCCCGGGATAACGCATCTGGAACGACATTGTCCTTGCCTTTCCGGTGCTCAATAGACATGTCGTAGAGTTGCAATTCTAAACTCCAACGACTCAAACGTGAACTGGTTTTCCATTTAGTCTTCAGTATCCATGTAATCGCTGACGAATCAGTGACCAGTCGAAAATGATAACCTTCCAAGTAACCTCGGAAGTGTTCAACCGCCATTATCACCGCCAGACCTTCCTTCTCAGTTGCATGATAGTTCCTTTGGGGAGTGGTCAGTTTGTGCGAAAAGTATGCAACTACTTTCTCACCCTCGGGATACTCCTGCACCAGAACAGCAGCGACTGCTACCTCACTAGCGTCTGTCTGAAGGATGAACTCTTTGGAAAAGTTTGGCGGGACTAAAACTGGAGGAGTGACTAGAAGTTCTTTAATTTTAAGGAACGCGAGTTCTGCTTCGGAGTTCCAAACTAAGCTCTTGGTTTTCGTTTTGAGCAGATCGGTCAAGGGAGCAGTGACCTCACTGAACCGATCAATGAAGCGGCGGTAATAACCGCACATACCGAGGAAACGACGTAGTTTCGTCACGGTAACCGGTCTCTCGTAGTCGAGAATGGGTTGAATTTTGTCAGGATTGACCTTGAGTCCGTCCCGATTCAACAAATAACCAAGAAACTTTAGTTCGGGGTCTCCAAAACGGGATTTTTCCAAATTGATGGTTAGGTTGGCTCTTGCTAGACAATCGGCCACTGCTTTGAGCAACTGTATGTGATGCTCGAACGTTTCGCTTACCACGAAGATGTCATCTAGGTAGACGAAAACGCAAGGTTCCCATTTACCTCGTCCTAGAACCTGGCCCATCAGTCGCGCCAGAGTAGCGGGGCTGTTGACGAGACCAAATGGTAGACGGGTAAATTGGAACATACCCCTGCCGGGAACACTGAAAGCGGTATATTTGCGACTATCCTTAGCCAGGGGTACCTGGAGAAAGGCCTCCTTCATGTCTATGGTAGACAGGTACTTCGCCTTGGGTAAGCCGCCCAATATTCGCCAAGGGTGGGGCAGAGGGTATGCATCCCGTACAGTACGCTCATTGAGAGGCCTAGCGTCTAGACAAAGGCGGATTGAGTCGTCTGGTTTCGTGACAGCCACAATATTAAGCGACCAATCCGAATCAGACTCCTCGATAATTCCCATAGACCGCCATCGGTCAACTTCTTCCCAGACCTTAGACAGTTTCTTTGGGCTCATATGATAAGGATATCGGCAAACGGGTGCCGCACCTTGGAATTCATCTTTGATGACAATCCTGTGCTCTGTGAATGAGGTTGGGCTTAGCTTTCCGGGCTCTACTGCCTGGAAACACTTCTTTACTTCTTCTACGCGCGCTAACTGTTCCGAAGTGAGTATCGACTCTCGCGGTACTTCATCTTCTTCATCGTCTTCTGATTCCTGACCTGAGTTCAACAGAGCACAGTTTTGTATCTCAGGAGAAATCCCAAAGGCGCGCCAAAAGTCCATACCTAGAATGGAGTTGACGGTCAGATGCTCTACTGCAAGAGTTCATAGGACCTTTGTCAAATTTTGAAAAGTAAAGTGGCGTTACTACCACTGTCGAGCAAGGCTTTGAAGGATTTGCCGTACACTGCGACAATTGCAAATGGACGGTTATCGAACGGGTCGTCAAGGACGATGGTTTCGACAGACAACGAATTATCATAGTCCTCATCACGAGCCGGTCGAAAACTGTCGTAAATCTGGGGATTAATAATGAGTTGTTGTTTGGAGCACTGTTTTACTGCCAACTGCGACTTCAGTTGGTTCTGATCCCGTTTTTTAGGCAGTAAGGGCAACGAGAAACACCAAAACCTTTAAATCCGCACACTATGCAGAAGACCCGCCTTGGTTTCCGGCATTCCTCATATTCGTGTCCTTTGTCTCCACAATTGTAGCAGACGCCGAGCACTGGAGGACGATGCTTTTCCACCAAATATTCTAGGCACATCATAGGTTTCTGCGGTGGTTCGATCGGTTTTTGATTGTTTCCCTCGAGATTCTTGCCATCCTGATTCCCTTGCTGTTTCTTTTTCTGGTTGTCAGGAGACTTGTTTGAATCAAGACCTGCCGGTTTGGCATTCTTGCTCCAAAACGTTTTGGATTTTGCGTTGCCGTTATTCTGTCCACCTCCCTTTTGGTTTTGATTATTTTGTTTTTGTTTGTTTTGTGGTCGATTAGCAGAATAAGCAACAACTTCCCGAGAAGAACCGAAAACTTTCTGATAAATCGGCGTCTTGGAGGCGTCGATCGATTTACCAAGACTCATCAATTCTGAGAACGTGTTCACTGGCCTGAGGATAAGCATTTGTTTATAGTCGGCTTTCAGGTTCCGCTTGAGCACGTCGAGTTTTTCGCTCGGTGCCATTGGAACCGTCATAGCACGAAATATTTTCTCCATTTCCAGGAAATATTCCTGGAAAGATTCGTTACGCATCTGCCGGCGCTGGAGAGCCTTCATCTTGAGCGTAGCATCAAGTTCAGGATGAACAAAATTTACCTTGAGCTCGCAAACAAGATGGTTCCAGTTAAACAACCGGTTTTGCGCACGCATAGCCTGATACCAGGTCAAAGCATTGCCAGTGAACAGATGCATCGCAGAATTGAAAAGTTCGTCTTCGCACATTTGCTTACACGCAGCGTAACTCGCTACGGTGTCCAAGAATTCATTTAGTTCCGTTCCTTCATCAGTTCCAGCATACTTCCGAATTTTCCAATCAGCGACGCGTTGCGGGTTTCGCGAGTAATTCCTTGGAGCTGCCATCGATCCGTTTCCCGCATTGGTAGATATTGAAAAGTTCGGATAGGATGGTCCCGCTCGCTGTTCGGTCCATTCAGGAAAGTGAGGCTGGTTCTGAGTTTGGTACGGGGCTGTTTTCTGTTTCGGTTTCTCGATTGGAAGTGATGGACATATATTTTGTTGACCCGAGAATCCTCCCTTCAACACGAATTGATCGGGACTGGGCGCCAGTGTTGGGCGAGGAATCTCTGGTTCATCAAATGAATCGGGTACGTCCATCAAACGCAAATCTTCCAGATCGGTCTGCAGATCCATCTCGGGAGCACTTTCCTTCTGATGTACTAGTGCCCGAAGTTCACTGACGGATTCACGAAGTGAGACAACTTCTTGAACCGTCTTTCTTAAAACTGACGGAATTGTTGTCAGTGAAGCAATCCCGCCCATTAGCGTTTCAGTAGCTTTTGAAAAAGCATCAGACCCCTGAGACGCTAGGGCTCTATTATCGTCAGATTGCTGTCGTAATTGTCGAATCTCGTCCCTCATCTCGCACAAGACACGCAACAGGTCGTCTCCTACGAGCTGTTTGGAAAGAGATCCTTCGTTATCGGAAGGATTGGATCCCTGTGGAATTGCAGGTTCGTCTGTACTCAGCAAATCTCCCAAAATCTCTCCATCCTCCTCTTCATGGTTGTCGGGAGGAAGTGCTGCCTTTTCGTCATTAAAATAACTGGCATAAACTGCTAGAACTTCCTCCAGCAACCCCGAAATTTCCTGGTTGACTCCCCTGCCGCATAATTTCGGATAACCTGGAGCCTAGACCCCAAATGAAGCAACCGTGTTCGGTAAATCTCCTTGTTTGGGCACTGGTTCTGGAGATCTTCCTTGATTGTTAAGAAATTTACCAAGGCATATCTCCTTTTCTTCACCCACATCACCCCGGAAATTACGAACTAATTCCCTCCGAGACGACCGCTCATGCGACAAAATTCCCTGAAGACGTCGCTGCCGCTGGACACCCGAAAGATCGGAATCAGGAGAGATAAAAATGCTTCGAGATAGCAACTCAAAATCCAGCTCATCGAAATGCAAATGATCGACGCGCATGAACACACACGCTTGGTTAAATTTCTCCAACGCCATAATCACACGCGCTATATTGGAAGAAATCACCAAGACACAAAGCATGTAAGTACTGACACAGTATTAATTTCAATTTTTCGCCCACTAACGATTCCCTTAAAATTTCAGGAAATCAAGCTGCTCCAAAAATGTCTCAAATCGGATTGAGAATTCAAGGCAATTGGCCACCGCAACCGAATAAATGACAACAACCTTCAAACTACTCGTCCAGCAGACCAAACTCAAACAACGCAATCCACAAATTCGGACAAAAAAAGGAAAATGCAAAAATCAAAAAATAATACAAAAAATGTAAATAAATAATAAATATGCGACTACGGAAAAATATTGCGGAAGAAACCTCACCACTGTTCTACGAAAATCCTTGATTTAGTAGAAGCACCCCAAGGGAGCAGTGACCTCACTGAACCGATCAATGAAGCGGCGGTAATAACAGCACATACCGAGGAAACGACGTAGTTTCGTCACGGTAACCGGTTTCTCGTAGTCGAGAATGGGTTGAATTTTGTCAGGATTGACCTTGAGTCCGTCCCGATTCAACAAATAACCAAGAAACTTTAGTTCGGGGTCTCCAAAACGGGATTTTTCCAAATTGATGGTTAGGTTGGCTCTTGCTAGACAATCGGCCACTGCTTTGAGCAACTGTATGTGATGCTCGAACGTTTCGCTTACCACGAAGATGTCATCTAGGTAGACGAAAACGCAAGGTTCCCATTTACCTCGTCCTAGAACCTGGCCCATCAGTCGCGCCAGAGTAGCGGGGCTGTTGACGAGACCTAATGGTAGACGGGTAAATTGGAACATACCCCTGCCGGGAACACTGAAAGCGGTATATTTGCGACTATCCTTAGCCAGGGGTACCTGGAGAAAGGCCTCCTTCATGTCTATGGTAGACAGGTACTTCGCCTTGGGTAAGCCGCCCAATATTCGCCCAGGGTGGGGCAGAGGGTATGCATCCCGTACAGTACGCTCATTGAGAGGCCTAGCGTCTAGACAAAGGCGGATTGAGTCGTCTGGTTTCGTGACAGCCACAATATTAAGCGACCAATCCGAATCAGACTCCTCGATAATTCCCATAGACCGCCATCGGTCAACTTCTTCCCAGACCTTAGACAGTTTCTTTGGGCTCATATGATAAGGATATCGGCAAACGGGTGCCGCACCTTGGAATTCATCTTTGATGACAATCCTGTGCTCTGTGAATGAGGTTGGGCTTAGCTTTCCGGGCTCTACTGCCTGGAAACACTTCTTTACTTCTTCTACGCGCGCTAACTGTTCCGAAGTGAGTATCGACTGTCGCGGTACTTCATCATCTTCAACGTCTTCTGATTCCTGAACTGAGTTCAACAGAGCACAGTTTTGTATCTCAGGAGAAATCCCAAAGGCGCGCCACAAGTCCCGAGAAGAACCGAAAACTTTCTGATAAATCGGCGTCTTGGAGGCGTCGATCGATTTACCAAGACTCATCAATTCTGAGAACGTGTTCACTGGCCTGAGGATAAGCATTTGTTTATAGTCGGCTTTCAGGTTCCGCTTGAGCACGTCGAGTTTTTCGCTCGGTGCCATTGGAACCGTCATAGCACGAAATATTTTCTCCATTTCCAGGAAATATTCCTGGAAAGATTCGTTACGCATCTGCCGGCGCTGGAGAGCCTTCATCTTGAGCGTAGCATCAAGTTCAGGATGAACAAAATTTACCTTGAGCTCGCAAACAAGATGGTTCCAGTTAAACAACCGGTTTTGCGCACGCATAGCCTGATACCAGGTCAAAGCATTGCCAGTGAACAGATGCATCGCAGAATTGAAAAGTTCGTCTTCGCACATTTGCTTACACGCAGTGTAACTCGCTACGGTGTCCAAGAATTCATTTAGTTCCGTTCCTTCATCAGTTCCAGCATACTTCCGAATTTTCCAATCAGCGACGCGTTGCGGGTTTCGCGAGTAATTCCTTGGAGCTGCCATCGATCCGTTTCCCGCATTGGTAGATATTGAAAAGTTCGGATAGGATGGTCCCGCTCGCTGTTCGGTCTATTCAGGAAAGTGAGGCTGGTTCTGAGTTTGGTACGGGGCTGTTTTCTGTTTCGGTTTCTCGATTGGAAGTGATGGACATATAATTTGTTGACCCGAGAATCCTCCCTTCAACACGAATTGATCGGGACTGGGCGCCAGTGTTGGGCGAGGAATCTCTGGTTCATCAAATGAATCGGGTACGTCCATCAAACGCAAATCTTCCAGATCGGTCTGCAGATCCATCTCGGGAGCACTTTCCTTCTGATGTACTAGTGCCCGAAGTTCACTGACGGATTCACGAAGTGAGACAACTTCTTGAACCGTCTTTCTTAAAACTGACGAAATTGTTGTCAGTGAAGCAATCCCGCCCATTAGCGTTTCAGTAGCTTTTGAAAAAGCATCAGACCCCTGAGACGCTAGGGCTCTATTATCGTCAGATTGCTGTCGTAATTGTCGAATCTCGTCCCTCATCTCGCACAAGACACGCAACAGGTCGTCTCCTACGAGCTGTTTGGAAAGAGATCCTTCGTTATCGGAAGGATTGGATCCCTGTGGAATTGCAGGTTCGTCTGTACTCAGCAAATCTCCCAAAATCTCTCCATCCTCCTCTTCATGGTTGTCGGGAGGAAGTGCTGCCTTTTCGTCATTAAAATAACTGGCATAAACTGCTAGAACTTCCTCCAGCAACCCCGAAATTTCCTGGTTGACTCCCCTGCCGCATAATTTCGGATAACCTGGAGCCTAGACCCCAAATGAAGCAACCGTGTTCGGTAAATCTCCTTGTTTGGGCACCGGTTCTGGAGATCTTCCTTGATTGTTAAGAAATTTACCAAGGCATATCTCCTTTTCTTCACCCACATCACCCCGGAAATTACGAACTAATTCCCTCCGAGACGACCGCTCATGCGACAAAATTCCCTGAAGACGCCGCTGCCGCTGGACACCCGAAAGATCGGAATCAGGAGAGATAAAAATGCTTCGAGATAGCAACTCAAAATCCAGCTCATCGAAATGCAAATGATCGACGCGCATGAACACACACGCTTGGTTAAATTTCTCCAACGCCATAATCACACGCGCTATATTGGAAGAAATCACCAAGACACAAAGCATGTAACTACTGACACAGTATTAATTTCAATTTTTCGCCCACTAACGATTCCCTTAAAATTTCAGGAAATCAAGCTGCTCCAAAAATGTCTCAAATCGGATTGAGAATTCAAAGCAATTGGCCACCGCAACCGAATAAATGACAACAACCTTCAAACTACTCGTCCAGCAGACCAAACTCAAACAACGCAATCCACAAATTCGGACAAAAAAAGGAAAATGCAAAAATCAAAAAATAATACCAAAAATGTAAATAAATAATAAATATGCGACCACGGAAAAATATTGCGGAAGAAACCTCACCACTGTTCTACGAAAATCCTTGATTTAGTAGAAGCACCCCAAGGGAGCAGTGACCTCACTGAACCGATCAATGAAGCGGCGGTAATAACAGCACATACCGAGGAAACGACGTAGTTTCGTCACGGTAACCGGTTTCTCGTAGTCGAGAATGGGTTGAATTTTGTCAGGATTGACCTTGAGTCCGTCCCGATTCAACAAATAACCAAGAAACTTTAGTTCGGGGTCTCCAAAACGGGATTTTTCCAAATTGATGGTTAGGTTGGCTCTTGCTAGACAATCGGCCACTGCTTTGAGCAACTGTATGTGATGCTCGAACGTTTCGCTTACCACGAAGATGTCATCTAGGTAGACGAAAACGCAAGGTTCCCATTTACCTCGTCCTAGAACCTGGCCCATCAGTCGCGCCAGAGTAGCGGGGCTGTTGACGAGACCTAATGGTAGACGGGTAAATTGGAACATACCCCTGCCGGGAACACTGAAAGCGGTATATTTGCGACTATCCTTAGCCAGGGGTACCTGGAGAAAGGCCTCCTTCATGTCTATGGTAGACAGGTACTTCGCCTTGGGTAAGCCGCCCAATATTCGCCCAGGGTGGGGCAGAGGGTATGCATCCCGTACAGTACGCTCATTGAGAGGCCTAGCGTCTAGACAAAGGCGGATTGAGTCGTCTGGTTTCGTGACAGCCACAATATTAAGCGACCAATCCGAATCAGACTCCTCGATAATTCCCATAGACCGCCATCGGTCAACTTCTTCCCAGACCTTAGACAGTTTCTTTGGGCTCATATGATAAGGATATCGGCAAACGGGTGCCGCACCTTGGAATTCATCTTTGATGACAATCCTGTGCTCTGTGAATGAGGTTGGGCTTAGCTTTCCGGGCTCTACTGCCTGGAAACACTTCTTTACTTCTTCTACGCGCGCTAACTGTTCCGAAGTGAGTATCGACTGTCGCGGTACTTCATCATCTTCAACGTCTTCTGATTCCTGAACTGAGTTCAACAGAGCACAGTTTTGTATCTCAGGAGAAATCCCAAAGGCGCGCCACAAGTCCATACCTAGAATGGAGTTGACGGTCAGATGCTCTACTGCAAGAGTTCATAGGACCTTTGTCAAATTTTGAAAAGTAAAGTGGCGTTACTACCACTGTCGAGCAAGGCTTTGAAGGATTTGCCATACACTGCGACAATTGCAAATGGACGGTTATCGAACGGGTCGTCAAGGACGATGGTTTCGACAGACAACGAATTATCATAGTCCTCATCACGAGCCGGTCGAAAACTGTCGTAAATCTGGGGATTAATAATGAGTTGTTGTTTGGAGCGCTGTTTTACTGCCAACTGCGACTTCAGTTGGTTCTGATCCCGTTTTTTAGGCAGTAAGGGCAACGAGAAACACCAAAACCTTTAAATCCGCACACTATGCAGAAGACCCGCCTTGGTTTCCGGCATTCCTCATATTCGTGTCCTTTGTCTCCACAATTGTAGCAGACGCCGAGCACTGGAGGACGATGCTTTTCCACCAAATATTCTAGGCACATCATAGGTTTCTGCGGTGGTTCGATCGGTTTTTGATTGTTTCCCTCGAGATTCTTGCCATCCTGATTCCCTTGCTGTTTCTTTTTCTGGTTGTCAGGAGACTTGTTTGAATCAAGACCTGCCGGTTTGGCATTCTTGCTCCAAAACGTTTTGGATTTTGCGTTGCCGTTATTCTGTCCACCTCCCTTTTGGTTTTGATTATTTTGTTTTTGTTTGTTTTGTGGTGGATTAGCAGAATAAGCAACAACTTCCCGAGAAGAACCGAAAACTTTCTGATAAATCGGCGTCTTGGAGGCGTCGATCGATTTACCAAGACTCATCAATTCTGAGAACGTGTTCACTGGCCTGAGGATAAGCATTTGTTTATAGTCGGCTTTCAGGTTCCGCTTGAGCACGTCGAGTTTTTCGCTCGGTGCCATTGGAACCAACATAGCACGAAATATTTTCTCCATTTCCAGGAAATATTCCTGGAAAGATTCGTTACGCATCTGCCGGCGCTGGAGAGCCTTCATCTTGAGCGTAGCATCAAGTTCAGGATGAACAAAATTTACCTTGAGCTCGCAAACAAGATGGTTCCAGTTAAACAACCGGTTTTGCGCACGCATAGCCTGATACCAGGTCAAAGCATTGCCAGTGAACAAATGCATCGCAGAATTGAAAAGTTCGTCTTCGCACATTTGCTTACACGCAGCGTAACTCGCTACGGTGTCCAAGAATTCATTTAGTTCCGTTCCTTCATCAGTTCCAGCATACTTCCGAATTTTCCAATCAGCGACGCGTTGCGGGTTTCGCGAGTAATTCCTTGGAGCTGCCATCGATCCGTTTCCCGCATTGGTAGATATTGAAAAGTTCGGATAGGATGGTCCCGCTCGCTGTTCGGTCCATTCAGGAAAGTGAGGCTGGTTCTGAGTTTGGTACGGGGCTGTTTTCTGTTTCGGTTTCTCGATTGGAAGTGATGAACATATATTTTGTTGACCCGAGAATCCTCCCTTCAACACGAATTGATCGAGACTGGGCGCCAGTGTTGGGCGAGGAATCTCTGGTTCATCAAATGAATCGGGTACGTCCATCAAACGCAAATCTTCCAGATCGGTCTGCAGATCCATCTCGGGAGCACTTTCCTTCTGATGTACTAGTGCCCGAAGTTCACTGACGGATTCACGAAGTGAGACAACTTCTTGAACCGTCTTTCTTAAAACTGACGAAATTGTTGTCAGTGAAGCAATCCCGCCCATTAGCGTTTCAGTAGCTTTTGAAAAAGCATCAGACCCCTGAGACGCTAGGGCTCTATTATCGTCAGATTGCTGTCGTAATTGTCGAATCTCGTCCCTCATCTCGCACAAGACACGCAACAGGTCGTCTCCTACGAGCTGTTTGGAAAGAGATCCTTCGTTATCGGAAGGATTGGATCCCTGTGGAATTGCAGGTTCGTCTGTACTCAGCAAATCTCCCAAAATCTCTCCATCCTCCTCTTCATGGTTGTCGGGAGGAAGTGCTGCCTTTTCGTCATTAAAATAACTGGCATAAACTGCTAGAACTTCCTCCAGTAACCCCGAAATTTCCTGGTTGACTCCCCTGCCGCATAATTTCGGATAACCTGGAGCCTAGACCCCAAATGAAGCAACCGTGTTCGGTAAATCTCCTTGTTTGGGCACCGGTACTGGAGATCTTCCTTGATTGTTAGTAATTTACCAAGGCATATCTCCTTTTCTTCACCCACATCACCCCGGAAATTACGAACTAATTCCCTCCGAGACGACCGCTCATGCGACAAAATTCCCTGAAGACGCCGCTGCCGCTGGACACCCGAAAGATCCGAATCAAGAGAGATAAAAATGCTTCGAGATAGCAACTCAAAATCCAGCTCATCGAAATGCAAATGATCGACGCGCATGAACACACACGCTTGGTTAAATTTCTCCAACGCCATAATCACACGCGCTATATTGGAAGAAATCACCAAGACACAAAGCATGTAAGTACTGACACAGTATTAATTTCAATTTTTCGCCCACTAACGATTCCCTTAAAATTTCAGGAAATCAAGCTGCTCCAAAAATGTCTCAAATCGGATTGAGAATTCAAGGCAATTGGCCACCGCAACCGAATACATGACAACAACCTTCAAACTACTCGTCCAGCAGACCAAACACAAACAACGCAATCCACAAATTCGGACAAAAAAAGGAAAATGCAAAAATCAAAAAATAATACCAAAAATGTAAATAAATAATAAATATGCGACCACGGAAAAATATTGCGGAAGAAACCTCACCACTGTTCTACGAAAATCCTTGATTTAGTAGAAGCACCCCAAGGGAGCAGTGACCTCACTGAACCGATCAATGAAGCGGCGGTAATAACCGCACATACCGAGGAAACGACGTAGTTTCGTCACGGTAACCGGTTTCTCGTAGTCGAGAATGGGTTGAATTTTGTCAGGATTGACCTTGAGTCCGTCCCGATTCAACAAATAACCAAGAAACTTTAGTTCGGGGTCTCCAAAACGGGATTTTTCCAAATTGATGGTTAGGTTGGCTCTTGCTAGACAATCGGCCACTGCTTTGAGCAACTGTATGTGATGCTCGAACGTTTCGCTTACCACGAAGATGTCATCTAGGTAGACGAAAACGCAAGGTTCCCATTTACCTCGTCCTAGAACCTGGCCCATCAGTCGCGCCAGAGTAGCGGGGCTGTTGACGAGACCAAATGGTAGACGGGTAAATTGGAACATACCCCTGCCGGGAACACTGAAAGCGGTATATTTGCGACTATCCTTAGCCAGGGGTACCTGGAGAAAGGCCTCCTTCATGTCTATGGTAGACAGGTACTTCGCCTTGGGTAAGCCGCCCAATATTCGCCCAGGGTGGGGCTGAGGGTATGCATCCCGTACAGTACGCTCATTGAGAGGCCTAGCGTCTAGACAAAGGCGGATTGAGTCGTCTGGTTTCGTGACAGCCACAATATTAAGCGACCAATCCGAATCAGACTCCTCGATAATTCCCATAGACCGCCATCGGTCAACTTCTTCCCAGACTTTAGACAGTTTCTTTGGGCTCATATGATAAGGATATCGGCAAACGGGTGCCGCACCTTGGAATTCATCTTTGATGACAATCCTGTGCTCTGTGAATGAGGTTGGGCTTAGCTTTCCGGGCTCTACTGCCTGGAAACACTTCTTTACTTCTTCTACGCGCGCTAACTGTTCCGAAGTGAGTATCGACTCTCGCGGTACTTCATCTTCTTCATCGTCTTCTGATTCCTGACCTGAGTTCAACAGAGCACAGTTTTGTATCTCAGGAGAAATCACAAAGGCGCGCCAAAAGTCCATACCTAGAATGGAGTTGACGGTCAGATGCTCTACTACAAGAGTGCATAGGACCTTTGTCAAATTTTGAAAAGTATACGAGAGATACGCTTGTCCAATGATTGGTAAGGATTGACCATTTGCAGAACGTAGTTCGAATGGTCGTTCCGACCTTTTCAAGAGACTTTTCGAAAACTTTCGGTATAGCTTTTTAGTCATAATCGTGGCGTTACTACCACTGTCGAGCAAGGCTTTGAAGGATTTGCCGTACACTGCGACAATTGCAAATGGACGGTTATCGAACGGGTCGTCAAGGACGATGGTTTCGACAGACAACGAATTATCGTAGTCCTCATCACGAGCCGGTCGAAAACTGTCGTAAATCTGGGGATTAATAATGAGTTGTTGTTTGGAGCGCTGTTTTACTGCCAACTGCGACTTCAGTTGGTTCTGATCCCGTTTTTTAGGCAGTAAGGGCAACGAGAAACACCAAAACCTTTAAATCCGCACACTATGCAGAAGACCCGCCTTGGTTTCCGGCATTCCTCATATTCGTGTCCTTTGTCTCCACAATTGTAGCAGACGCCGAGCACTGGAGGACGATGCTTTTCCACCAAATATTCTAGGCACATCATAGGTTTCTGCGGTGGTTCGATCGGTTTTTGATTGTTTCCCTCGAGATTCTTGCCATCCTGATTCCCTTGCTGTTTCTTTTTCTGGTTGTCAGGAGACTTGTTTGAATCAAGGCCTGCCGGTTTGGCATTCTTGCTCCAAAACGTTTTGGATTTTGCGTTGCCGTTATTCTGTCCACCTCCCTTTTGGTTTTGATTATTTTGTTTTTGTTTGTTTTGTGGTGGATTAGCAGAATAAGCAGCAACTTCCCGAGAAGAACCGAATACTTTCTGATAAATCGGCGTCTTGGAGGCGTCGATCGATTTACCAAGACTCATCAATTCTGAGAACGTGTTCACTGGCCTGAGGATAAGCATTTGTTTATAGTCGGCTTTCAGGTTCCGCTTGAGCACGTCGAGTTTTTCGCTCGGTCCCATTGGAACCGTTATAGCACGAAATATTTTCTCCATTTCCAGGAAATATTCCTGGAAAGATTCGTTACGCTTCTGCCGGCGCTGGAGAGCCTTCATCTTGAGCGTAGCATCAAGTTCAGGATGAACAAAATTTACCTTGAGCTCGCAAACAAGCTGGTTCCAGTTAAACAACCGGTTTTGCGCACGCATAGCCTGATACCAGGTCAAAGCATTGCCAGTGAACAAATGCATCGCAGAATTGAAAAGTTCGTCTTCGCACATTTGCTTACACGCAGCATAACTCGCTACGGTGTCCAAGAATTCATTTAGTTCCGTTCCTTCATCAGTTCCAGCATACTTCCGAATTTTCCAATCAGCGACGCGTTGCGGGTTTCGCGAGTAATTCCTTGGAGCTGCCATCGATCCGTTTCCCGCGTTGGTAGATATTGAAAAGTTCGGATAGGATGGTCCCGCTCGCTGTTCGGTCCATTCAGGAAAGTGAGGCTGGTTCTGAGTTTGGTACGGGGCTGTTTTCTGTTTCGGTTTCTCGATTGGAAGTGATGGACATATATTTTGTTGACCCGAGAATCCTCCCTTCAACACGAATTGATCGGGACTGGGCGCCAGTGTTGGGCGAGGAATCTCTGGTTCATCAAATGAATCGGGTACGTCCATCAAACGCATATTTTCCAGATCGATCTGCAGATCCATCTCGGGAGCACTTTCCTTCTGATGTACTAGTGCCCGAAGTTCACTGACGGATTCACGAAGTGAGACAACTTCTTGAACCGTCTTTCTTAAAACTGACGAAATTGTTGTCAGTGAAGCAATCCCGCCCATTAGCGTTTCAGTAGCTTTTGAAAAAGCATCAGACCCCTGAGACGCTAGGGCTCTATTATCGTCAGATTGCTGTCGTAATTGTCGAATCTCGTCTCTCATCTCCCACAAGACACGCAACAGGTCGTCTCCTACGAGCTGTTTGGAAAGAGATCCTTCGTTATCGGAAGGATTGGATCCCTGTGGAATTGCAGGTTCGTCTGTACTCAGCAAATCTCCCAAAATCTCTCCATCCTCCTCTTCATGGTTGTCGGGAGGAAGTACTGCCTTTTCGTCATTAAAATAACTGGCATAAACTGCTAGAACTTCCTCCAGCAACCCCGAAATTTCCTGGTTGACCTCCCCTGCCGCATAATTTCGGATAACCTGGAGCCTAGACCCCAAATGAAGCAACCGTGTTCGGTAAATCTCCTTGTTTCGGCACCGGTACTGGAGATCTTCCTTGATTGTTAGTAATTTACCAAGGCATATCTCCTTTTCTTCACCCACATCACCCCGGAAATTACGAACTAATTCCCTCCGAGACGACCGCTCATGCGACAAAATTCCCTGAAGACGCCGCTGCCGCTGGACACCCGAAAGATCCGAATCAGGAGAGATAAAAATGCTTCGAGATAGCAACTCAAAATCCAGCTCATCGAAATGCAAATGATCGACGCGCATGAACACACACGCTTGGTTAAATTTCTCCAACGCCATAATCACACGCGCTATATTGGAAGAAATCACCAAGACACAAAGCATGTAAGTACTGACACAGTATTAATTTCAATTTTTCGCCCACTAACGATTCCCTTAAAATTTCAGGAAATCAAGCTGCTCCAAAAATGTCTCAAATCGGATTGAGAATTCAAGGCAATTGGCCACCGCAACTGAATAAATGACAACAACCTTCAAACTACTCGTCCGGCAGACCAAACACAAACAACGCAATCCACAAATTCGGACAAAAAAAGGAAAATGCAAAAATCAAAAAATAATACCAAAAATGTAAATAAATAATAAATATGCGACCACGGAAAAATATTGCGGAAGAAACCTCACCACTGTTCTACGAAAATCCTTGATTTAGTAGAAGCACCCCACACTCCGGAAGAAAAAAATATTTTCCAAAATAGGAAAATATTTTTTTCAGTGTGTTTTGCGCTGTGCGCCAAATATAAATAGGGGTTTGCCCACTACTCGGGTTCTTGTTTGCCCGGTGAACCCTTCTTTTCAGGGCGGCCTAGGTGCCTCTACAGAATTTCGGATTTTCGTAACACAACAAACAAAAAGGAAAAACAAATAAATTAAATTTTACCGTGTTTATTTTCTCCTAATACTCTCCACTGCTGCTGCTGCTGTTAAGCTGCTACTGCTGGGCGGAAAGGTGGGCGGTCTCGTCCGACCGGCCGGGACAGCAACGGCCGAGTTCTCTTTGTTTACGTTGGCTGCTCCGGCAGCGGTCCTTAACAATTAGCTAAGGAGGTGAGCTTTGCTCCTTTGTCGGAACCTCCCTAGCGACGGTGGTGACGAATCACCGGATTCTTTGCTCCCCGCAAAGAATCCCGGAAGACACCGCAGTGTTCTTCCCAGGGGGAGCCGTTGTCCACCCTGCTTCGCCCTCCTTGGCTATTAGCTGGGAAGGAGAGCAAGGCTCGTTCGGCTTATCCTTCCCAGCGAGGGCGGATTGGTGCGTCTGGATCCTTTACGGTTAGCCGGGGAAGCGAAAGCTCCTTGGTAATTAGCTTCCCCCGACGGCGATCCAGCACCACACTTTCTACTGTGCCCGAACCACGAGCCGGCACTTTTCGGCAGGTATTTTATCTGTCGCACGCGCGCACTTCACCTCACTGGTTAAACGTGGCGGGAAACTGTCCCAAAAAAACTTGTTCACGGACGTCTGTTTATCTTCGTGGTTCGTCACTTTCTAACTATATTACGATGGCCGCCTTCCTCACGACACGAAAAAACAAACACCAACACCAAAAGAACCGTACCGCCGCATATCTGTCATCGCTATGTGTAGCATATCCAGCACACTTATTGCAGCAAGAGGAGAGCGGTGGCCTATCTAAGCCCTATGTTTCTTGTATACAAACATAAAACAAAAATTACTACACCTATCTGATTACACAAAACCGTTCACAAACGCGAAACTATATAAAAATTTACAAACTAAATGTGAACGGTATCGAACAGCGGTGAGCATAACTTTAACGTAAACAATACACTCTACGGAGTGTATACGCAAAAAAAGGTATATTTCCACCCAGTGCTAAATTGTTACCCTGACGGGTTACATAGGCAACAATTAGGCAGCTTACCACAAGAACGCAGCCAACCACCCAACAGGCTTTCGCCAAAGAAAACCGACATCGCGGGCGCCCATTGAGGGTGGCGATAAGCGCGAATAGGATGACTAATGTCATAAACCAGCGATGGAAATACTCGTTGTATGCACTGGGCGAGGGCAATGATCTACGGGATGGGGGAATGACCTTTTGGTAAGATCGAAGTGATATATTCGATCACTTACCCGGAAAAACTCAAACCAATCAGTCGCAAAATTATTATGAACCAACAAAAAATTGAACGATATATTGTGTCCTATAAAGTGTGTGCTGATACCGTGGACAACAGGTAAGGTCATTCTCCATCCCCCATTATGCCCAAATGTGCCCTCGCCAGATAACTTATGCACCATTGCAAACCCCCAGGACCCCGTTATTCTGGTTAAAGAAAACCCAACAAAACCATCCATCGCACGGGACCGCCATTGTTGGACGCGCGCATTATTGCCGAAAATCGTTGGCGTACGACGGCCGGTTCGAACATCGGCGTACGCTTGGAAGGCCACCCTCGAACCGCATTGCGAGCGAGGCAGATCGTGTGGAATCTAGAGGAACCACCGACACGACGAACGAAAGCGGAAGCAGACAGCGAAGCAGAAGGTGGAAAGCGGAAGGTGCACTGCAGAATACGACGGGCCCGTCGAGAAAAGGTTAGATAGATATAAGAAAGTGGGAGGAAGGATCAGTGAAAGCGAATAAAATTTGTAAATCGTGAAAGACGAGTGTTTTAGCATTGACAGAAATAGGCACTTCCCTGCTACCTGCAAAAATTAAGGATAAGCGTACCGACCCTGAGGTTATTGTTTCAGGGAGTCTCAGTAGCGCTCGTGGCTGGGGCTGACCGGTAACTTACAGAATCGAAAACAATTTTATATATGGAATAAAATGCGTTTTTGCAACGGTTTTTCGAGTGGCACTGTATTCATTCATAAATAGGCTTTGTAGTATGTACCTATTAGCAAAATCAAAAAAAAGATAGGCTGAGTGGAAATGAATCACGTGAAGTGAAAATGAATCAATGAATAGATCGAACGTAAATAATAAACTTTCGTTGTGCTTTCCATCGATCCGCGTAAATTTGTTGCTAAGAATGTTTTCGTCATTGCTCAACGCAAGCACAGATTGCTATCATGCCGGTTACGCATGCAACCGCTAACAAACAGGGATGCCACATTGAAATCTGTGTTTCGGTCAACAATATCTTTTTATCTGTGATAACTGAATCAGGAAAAAAAATCTGTGATAAATTTCTGAAAAAACTGAAAAAAAGCCTAGGGGCAGATCACTCTAAGAACGTAAAAAAAAATTTGCATCAAATTAAAAAAAAGTATTTAATATCCATTTTTGCATCAACTTTGCATTCCCTCACAGAAAAGAAAGTTTGTTTAACAAACGTCCTACGCTGATCCACTTTGTTCGACGTTCTGCTGAATGTAGGGCAAGTTTTTGTAGGGTTTTGACGTCTTACACGCATCGCAAAATACATTACACGCAACGCAAAATACATTACACGCAACGCAAAATACATTATGAATTTCTATTTTGATGGAAAGAAATGCATTAAATTTCGCTGATTTTTAAAAATGCATCACATGTGATCTGCCTCTAGACCTAAACCGTTAACTTTAGTAGTATAGTTTGTTCGGAGAAGTTTTTGCCTTTATGATTGCGAATCTACAGGAATATATTGTTCAGTGATTAATTCACCTATAAGTGATATACAAAATTCATTTCCTGAACTGACTAAGATAGAAACTTTGTGTCTTCTTCAAAGTTGTAGGAAATATTACTACAAAAGAAATTTCTGAAGACACTATACATAACCTTAATAGCTTTCGAGTTATATTACATGCTATGTGAATGCCCGTATAGAAATGTACAATAACAAAACCATAATTTTCACTGTGGCAGTAAAATAATTTCACAATAATTTATAGTAAATTCTACAATACAAAAACAATAAATTTTAACGTTATGTATCTTAACATTAAAAAAATTGATTTTTCTCCATACAGTTTTTTCTCGAAAACAGTAAAATTTAATGTGAATTTACTGTATCAGTTTTTGCTGAACAGTAAAATTGATTGTTACATGGAATTTTATTGCAAATCTGCAAGAAATCAGCGTCGAACAATGTTGAAACAGTAATAACTACAATATTTATTATTTTATGATTGTTTGTAGGGTAAATACTATTGTAAAATTCTATTCGGGTGGCCCCTTAAAATTAGTTAGTTCATGATATCTTTTTAGTCATTCTCCTACGTTCTTGGAATTTTCCACAAAGTTGCTTGCGGTGTTGAATCACATAGTTTGGGGGAACAAAGTGTTTTCCTATTTGTTGGCTATCTTGAAATTTTGACGTAGGACTACGTCTTTGTTTTCGATATAGGGGTGCACTTTGCAAATCTATCTATCTATATATATATAAAAGTCAATGTTTGTATGTATATGATTTATGGACTTCCAAACGGCTTAACCGATTGCCTTCAAAATTTATACATAGTAGGTATTTGTTATGGAGCGTGTTTGTGTGCCGTTGGTTGGAGATTATCTGCCCGCCAGATGGCGCTTCGAAACAGATTGTATTTTCCTCCTATTTCGTTGAAGGTCGCAGCAACGCGTGATGGGTATTAGCTAGTCTATATATAAAAAAGTCAAAGTTTGTATGTATATGATTTATAGACTCCCAAACGGCCTAACCGATTTCCGTGAAAATGTATACACAGTAGGTATTTGTGATGAAGCATGTTTGTGTGCTATTGGTTGGGAATTATCTGCCCGACAGATGGCGCTTCGGAACAAATTGTGTTTTCCTCCTATTTTGTTTAAAGTCGCAGCAACGCGCGATGGGTATCAGCTAGTTATACATAAATGGTATGTAACGAAAAGTGGTCCAATTTTCAACGCATATAATTCAGCCATCTCACGATAAATTTTAAAATTTTTTGCACATATCGCTCCGAAATATTTCTAAGAATAGATTCCAATAGATAAACCCAAAGATTATTTATATCACGGCATTAGAAACATAAAAAATGTACAACCATGTCAAAATATCACCATTTACACAGAAAATAGCGCTTCCCAAGTCCGGCACGACAGATTCGTGTACCTAGCGCGCTACGCTTCTATGAATGACGTCATCATCGACTATTTAAAGAACGGATTTGGCCGGACAAGCTCAGTTATCTGTTGAACGGCCGCCGGAGCAGATCACTGCGCTGTGTGTTTTCGCAGCCAGTGTAGCTGAGTTAGAAGTCCGTTCGTGCACAAACTAGCTTGTACATTCGAGCTCCATTTGCAGACACGGTTAACGTAGTGTCGTGGTACTAGTTGTCTCTTTCGCTCTACCCATCATTATAAGCGTTGACTTATTTTGCCTTATGCGCTTGGGTGCAATGTTTGAGGCGAATGTGTAGGGCTACCATATTCACAGATTTTTATGTAATGTCCCTATTTTTTTCACAATTTTCTGGTTACAGATTTTTTTTACAGATCTTTGATCTTTGACATTTTGATGAAAATTTCACAGAATTTTGGAAACATTGTGATTTTTCACAGTTTTTTCGGAAAAAAAGGGCTGTTCTTTTAGTTTTTTGACATTAAAAATGTCTTACTCCACTATCTGGGGCTAGGTGTCATGATAAAATCTAAACTCTCTCCCATGTAACGAAACTATGTAAGGTTTGCACGCTTATAATTCCGATATTACTAGATGGATTTTAATCATTCATACACCAACCGATTCAGAAACACCTAACTTAAATATTGGTAATAATTTAATATCTCCCCAATAAAAGTAGACTTTTGGAAATTGGTAAAATTAAAAAGTTCACGAAAAACGGGAAAATTACCATTCGTGAGGCAGATTTCTCAGACACAGCCGTCAAGAGAGGGCAGCTTAGTTGCTCAATGAAACACGAAAAGTCATAAATAGAAGCAACGCATGTTCGTTTAAATCAGTTGTTGCTCTTATCCCATATGAGCAACATCGTCTCCGGGCGATGCAATAAGCGCTATCGATTTTCGGTAACGTTGGCATTTGCACACACTCGCACCTAAGTGACTAAACCATATACGGTTAGTTTATAAATAGAGGTGACGCGTACCCGTTTGAATCAGTTTTTGTTCTTATGTCGAACGGGTAAGATCATGGCTGCAGCGTCTGGGCACTACAATAAGCGGTAGACGCTATGCATTTTCGGCAACGGTGGCCGTGTGCGGATTTTTCGGGTACCAGGACCAGCACGGTGTCACAGAATGATTTGCAAAGTGGGTGGGCGGGGTGGTTTGGATTTAATTCAATACGGTGTGTGCTGGTTAAGAGTGCTGCGTTTGATAAAAATATATTTATTTTATGCATGCGTGTGCGTTGTAGCTTGTTAATCCATGTTTACGGCGCTTTGTAGCTGCGTAGGGTAAATTGGTTTTCATGTTTCATATTTCGGTTATATGTTTTTTATCAGTAAGGCATCTGACAACGTGCTTCTGTAGTTATTGCACTGTTAAGCAGCGTAGTATTTTATATAGGAGAATACACTCAGGTTTTTTTACTCGGATTTTGAAATTTACGCGGTTTTCCTTACGGTTTTTTTTTAAATTTACGGTTTTCATTTACACGGCCTGTATCCCCTGCGTGAAAAATCTGAGTGTAATTGCATCGGAAACAATCACATTTCCAGCAGAACTTTTTGTTTTCTAATTTCAAACACTTTTGTTTCGTACTGCACACAACGGAAAATTTTAAAACAGAACTTACCGTCCCAGCAGCAGTTTAAGCGGGTGTTCTTTTTCGATTCAAATTCAAGCCATGTCTTAAGCGTTACTGGACTTAATATTGTTTTCCCAGTTTATCCAGTCAGAATATCTGTCCTACCCTATGTATTTAAAACACAGTTATAATTGCGTTTCAAAGTATACAACAAATAGAACGGTTGGGTATACTAATTTAAATTTTAAAATAAATCTGTTTTAAATTATGAAACAAACCGCTGTACTGAAGATATAATTATGTCAGTCCTATTACCACATAAAACACCTATATAACATAAAACGCTGCAGAATTGGTTTAATAATACAATGATTACACTACAGAGTTATAACACGTTTTAATAATTAGACAAGAAAAATGTCACCAAGATAGCATAAAAACCCGTTTTAACTGGTAGTGCGAACGTTGCATAACAATGTAATTTATCAAATAATTTCATTTTTTTCCACCACTAATTGATCAAGAAATACTTAAACTTAAGATTGTTTACTTAAGTTCATTAGTACATTATTGAAAATTTAAATGGAAAATGAAATTTCATATTTCATGGAGAATCTGTATATTTCCGTTGGCGGGCGTGGGCTTCCTCATCACAGCTCTCAATATGGAACTTTTCTTTTGAATATATTTTCTGGACAGATCAGCCTATTTTTACCAGATGGATCAGCCAAATAATGCCAATCACCTAGTGAGATACTTGATTAATTGTAATAATAGATTACCGTTCAAAGACCTTCAATAAATTATGTTTTGATGGGGAGGGTATATAGGAAATTGTAACATATGAAAACAGGCGAGTGAACAAGAACGTGAGTCGATATGTGTGATAGATAAAATTCATTTGCACGCTCTTGAAAAAAGCTACATTTTTAATGTCACCGTGGTCGTGTCCTGTACACAACCCTTTAATTTTTTTTCCAACCAATCGCGGCCAGGTTACTGTTAATCGGATCCCTAGGAGCCTCTACTAAATATCTTAATACTTGTGATTCCATTTATACTGCGCCAACAAATTCCGTAGTCACTTCTTATGAACCATTTCTACATGCAAAGGGAAAAGCATTTTACCTTATGCCACCCAAGGGTATCAAAGAGCTCTTTGGGCCCGACTGCACTATACTTTTCAGATCCCTAGGGACCTATACTAAATATCTAAACACTTGTCATTTCATTTCTATTGCGCCGACAAATTCCCTGGTCACTTCTTATGAACGATTTCTACATGCAAAGGGAAAAGCATTTTACCTCATGCCACCCAAGAGTATCAATAAGCTCTTTGGGCCCGACTTCACTATAGTTTTCAGATCCCTAAGGACCTATACTAAATATCTAAACACTTGGTATTTCACATCTACTGCGCCGACAAATTCCCTGGTCACTTCTTATGAAGGATTTCTACATGCAAAGGGAAAAGCATTTTACCTTATGCCACCCAAGGGTATCAAAGAGCTCTTTGGGCCCGACTACACCATACTTTTCAGATCCTTAGGGACCTATACTAAATATCTAAATACTTGGTAGTTCATTTCTACTGCACCGACAAATTCCCTGGTCACTTCTTAAGAAGGATTTCTACCTGCAAAGGGAAAAGCATTTTACCTTATGCCACCCAAGGGTATCAAAGAGCTCTTTGAGCCCGACTGCACCATACTTTTCAGATCCCTAGGGACCTATACTAAATATCTAAACACTTGGTAGTTCATTTCTACTGCGCCGACAAATTCCCTGGTCACTTCTTATGAACGATTTCTACATGCAAAGGGAAAAGCATTTTACCTTATGCCACCCAAGGGTATCAAAGAACTCTTCGGGCCCGACTACACCATACTTTTCAGATCCCTAGGGACCTATACTAAATATCTAAACACTTGTGGTTTCATTTCTACTGCGCCGACAAATTCCCTGATCACTTCTTATGAACGATTGCTACATGCAAACCAGTTGCACCATATTTTTCAGATCCCCGGGGGCGTATGCTGTGCTTTTACGACCCGACTGCGTTATGTCTTTAGGGCACCTCCAACGCTGATCTAAATCTGGTATAAATCTAAATATTTGGAACAAATTTAGATCTTGTCAACCCCACCGTGCAGATCTAAATTCTATTTTATACCAATTTCAGATCTAATTTTTTAGATCTGGGGTTTCGCTTGTTCCAAAATTTGCACAATTTGAATCAGAGGATGAATCTGATTCAAATTCATGTTGATTGTATTTTATTTTGTTTGTTTACGATTTCACGACAAATGTATAGACGTAAATTGAAAGCTAAATGCTTTATGGAAGTATATTACAGCTATATCGGATATGTCAATTGAATAATTGCTGACGGTATTTTTTTTATTTTTGTAGGGTTCAGTTTGATTCTAGGGAATAGGTATTTGTTGAATGAACAAACATCCATGATAGATAAACCATTATTTGTTGGCGATTCAAATTACTCAAGTCAACTACTGAATTTGCCTAACCCTTTATTGGAAGCTTTATTGAGAAACCTTCGGAAATCTAACAGAGAATCGTAAAGTTTCAAAGCAGAAAAGTAGTGGAAATTGCGAAACTAGATAGAATTAATAGGAAATGGAAGAATAACGACTAGACACAACTAGATAAGATAATTGGATGTGATGAATAAATAACCAATGGAGATTAGAATAACTTAATAATCATTCATATTCAGCAATATGTGAGTTTCATGCCACTCAATAATACTATTGTTGCGATTGCTAGAATATCAGAAGAACTACACTTCTTTACAGCTGTATAATACAGTTTCAAAACTGAATATTTTATTAACCCTCCGGAAGTCGCGCTTATGGCCCACTGAACGAGCAGCCGCTGGTGTCCTAAGACGATTTCGCTAGATTTTCAGAACAGCGTACACTCAGTGCATTAGCGCGTCAGCCGGAAGGTCAATTAAAACCCGTTTTAATCCACCTAGCGATGCAATTGTGCCTTTCTCATTTCTCTAAACTATGGCTCGGTGGCTGGTTATGTTCAACATAATTGTGGAAATGTCCATTACATTCTTAGTACATTTTGCACTTATACACAATGGCTTACCAGCCACGAACTTGATGAGGTACGTGTCGATGATGAAACACTCGAAACAAAAAAAAATATCATACTTAATTAGCCTAATCAGCATTAATTCAATGTTATCTGCTTGCTAACTCATTTTGCTATGCGGGGGTGGGCGTGTGAGGGGGCGAAAATTCCACGAACGAACGACTCTCTAGCTTAATTTGGTATGCTTTGTGATATAGTGGTGGTTTAAAGATGATGGGGTTGAGAGGGGGGGTATGAGGGCTGGATGGGGTGGTGGTCTGAGGGGTGATTCAAGGGGATTTTAAAGGGAGGGGAGTGAACAGTAGAGAGGGAAGGGGGGGGGGGGGGGGGTGGTAACCCCTCTCCGCATACCATCAACTACGCCGCTGTTAAAATCCAGAAACCTTATGCCAGTCAAAAAAAAATTTGACGGGATTAGGTTGACGTTTTTCAGAGTGATTGCATAACCTTTCTATATGAGAAAAGCAACAAAGGCAGATTTTCAAATATTGTTTTCGCCTGCCGTCCGAACAAAATTGTTTTTTGGATAGTGTGCAGGATGGCTTCTTCTCCTTTAAAGCACGAAAAGTGTCTATACTGCAAGCTAGCGGAATCCGGTGACATCGATTGGGTCCAATGCGAAGAATGTCAGTATTGGGCTCATTTCGGAGTAGCGGCAGCTAGAGCATGAGCAGAAAATGCTTGACTGCCAATTGGCCGAAGAGCGTGAATTCTCAAAGAAGCGGGATGCAATGCGGAAACAGCTGGACGACAGCATTAAAAATGTCAACGCGTTGAAGGGCCAATACGGAGATGTAGGCGGTGCTTCTGTCTCCAAACCGGAACAGAAGGTGGAAGACTGGATGCTGGATTATTGCGGAGCCTATCCAAAGCAAGGATATCGGCAGACGGCTGATAAACTCGCGTGTCCGAAGAAGGTCGACAATCAGGTGCCGTTAGATAAGTCGTTCATTGTCGAAGCCAGCCAGCCGAGCGAAGTGACGAAGATGTGAGTGACGGTGAAGTTTCGGAGGGCCCGCCGAATATATGCAGTCGCAACAGTCTTCGAAGGTGTAGAAGGAAGGAAGCTGGCCGGGGTGTATCGTTGGTCGTATCACAAGAGATCAGCTAGCTGCTCGCAAAGCAGGTTTTCATAACCTTCCCAATTTTAAAGAGGAAGCATAAGTTTGACCCTTGTTTAGCCGCTTGGAGTACACGACTGCAGCCTGGGAGTTCTCAAACCTCGAAAGTTTGAAGCGTTTGCAGACTGTCTACATGGTGATGCACTTGAGGCGGTCAAGAGTCGGCTAGTGATGCCGGATTCTGTTCCGGATGCGATCTTCGGAATCCGTCCGTTGCGAATGATCACGAATTTCACAAATAACATCTTTTCGGATGTGTCAGAGGTGACGGAGTTCGTTAAGCGAGCGTCAGGAATCAGTATTGTCTGGCTCAAATGGCACGTTTCCCGAGCAAGCGTGAGCCTTCGCGGATGGGGAAAGGAAATCCCCGAAAGAAGGAGGTCGTCCATCTTCATGGCGCGGACCAGATGAATTCTGATGAAATTCGATGAGAGACAGTAACTAAGCGCCGAAACAGTGCTTGTTCAAACAAAGACCGCATTGAGTGGAGGAATCGGTGCGGCTGCAGAAGGTAGAGTGCAATGCTACCGAAAAGCCAGATAGTGCGGTGATTTTTCGCATGATGCCGGTGACGCTTTACCGGCAAGTTCGATACTACTGCGTTTTTCGACGAGGGGTCGTCGGCTACGTTGGTAGATGATCTGGTGACCAGGCGGCTAAAAGCAGAAGGTATTCTAGAGTCGTTGATAGTGACATGAACGGGCACGGGTAATATCAACCGCTTTCAGATTCGATGAAGATAAAATTGATGATGTCAGCGAATGGTTCGAAGAAGAAGTTTCCGCTGTTCAACACTGCTGTCGAAGCAGAATGTACGATTCGCAGATGTGGTGAAAAAATATTCGCATCTAGCTGGTGTTCCAGCGAAAAATTACCCATTGGGAAAACCAAGAATCCTTTTCGGGCTAGATTTATTATCGCCGTTAGTCACGGGTCGGTAGGCCGAACGAACCGATTGCAGAGCGATCGAAGATTGGCTGGACAGTGTATGGTTCGGAGTTCTAAAGACCGAGTGCGCACTTTTACCTGAATCTGCACTCGATCGTTCCAGCAAGAAATCCAGATCGCAATGACATGATGCGAGAACAATACATGCTAGATGAGACAGCGAGTGGGTGAGTGGCTTCAAAACGGGGTTGATGTGGCGTGAAAACGCCCGACGATTCTCTGACAGCTATCCGATGGCTGTCCATCGGATGAGGGTTCTGGACCGTAAGCTGGACAGGAATTCAGACTTGAAGAAAAACGTGTGCCAGCAGATTCAGGACTATCAAGTCAAACATTACGCGCACAAGGCGAGTGATACCGAATTGAAGGGTACGCCACAAACCACTGCGTTGCATCTGCCGCTAAATGTGGTAGTGAATCCGTGGTGATGCTGCAGCATCAGTGAACGGAGCCTCTCTTAACTCAGATTTACTCAATGGTCCGGATATGCTAGTTCCACTTCCTAGAGAAATCTGCAATTGCTGGTGACATACAAGAAATGTATAATCAGGTCCGGATCAGACCTGAGCATAAGCAAGTGCAACGGTTTTTGTTTCGAGCGAACAGTGAAGATGCTCCGCAGGTGTATGTTATGAACGTTGCCACCGTTGGTTCCACGTGTTCGCCATGCTCAGCTCAAATCGTGAAGAATTTAAATGCATCAATTTCTTGGAGAAGTACCCTGAAGCAGTAGAAGCCATCGTGAAGCGTCATTACGTGGATGACTACTACGACAGCGTGGATACTATCAAAAACGCGATCCAGCGAGGTGAAGTACAGCCATTCGTGGGGAGGATTGCGGGTCAGAAACTGGGTGTCGAACTCTGTTAGATTTTTTTTTGGGAGAAAAGTGTATCGATTCCGCAGTGGATTTAAACCTGGACAAGAACACCGAATAGGAGCGTGTGCTAGGCGTCGTTTGGGACCCGATTGAAGACGAGTTCCGTTTTGCGACCAAATGGAAAGTAGAGCACAGCAAGGTTTTCCAAGAGGAAGAACGCCGATGAAAAGAATTGTTTTGAGCATTGTTATGGCGCAATTCGTTCCAGCAGGATTTCTCGCTCGATGCACTAAATACAAGAAAATGGGCCATTGTAGCAATAAGGCTCGGTGTGACAATTGCGCAGAGAATCATGAGTATGACCATTGCATTAGTAATGATGGAAACTACGCTTATTGTGGGAAGGGTCCATATGATCTATTTCCAAGCCTCTCGTACAAACAGCGTCCGAAGAATCTGAAGCGTTCTCTTAAAAGAAGCTCTAAGTACTCATATACGACAGAGATTCAACTTAGTGCAATACAGGTACCGTTAACATTGTAGTATTGCAGAACGCCTGCTGGCATCGATGCCCGATGCGGTTTCAATTCTCATTGTATGGCATGGGGTTGTAATCTCGATTCTATCAAGCTGAGAAAATGAGTTCACAAAAATTAGGTTTTAGGTTTTGCAGTTGATATTGTCGAGTCGTGCAATTTAAAGACCTTCGTTTTACATTTCTTATAAAAGAAATGTATAGAATTCACTCAAACTTTCAAGATTTTTTTTCCGAGGCCCGGAGGGCCGAGTCTTATATACCAATCGACTCAGCTCGACGATTTGGGACTATGTCTGTGTGTGTCTGTGTGTGTATGTAACGGACAAACTCTCATGCGTGTTTCTCAGCAATGGCTGAACCGATCTTATCCAAACCAATTTTAAATGAAATATCTATCAGCCAGACAGAACGCTAATAATTTGTTTATGATTCTGATGTTTAGTTTCTAAGATATGAATGTTTAAAAGGGTAAAAATGGCGTTTTTTGCAGTTTTTTTTAATTATCTGCCAAAATTGACAACATATATTAACACTTTTTATATATATATATATATATATATATATATATATATATATATATATATATATATATATATATATATATATATATATATATATATATATATATATATATATATATATATATATATATATATATATATATATATATATATATATATATATATATATATATATATATATATATATATATATATATATATATATATATATATATATATATATATATATATATATATATATATATATATATATATATATTAGACAGCTTATACGAATACCTTTCGAACAAGCTATAGATTGTTGAAATCGGACTATTATCAAAATAGATATTTAACATTAAATACGAACGAAAGATTAATTTAATGGAGGCAATTTTCACTTTCTTTTGGTATTGTGCTTTTGCTGATTAATTCCCCTACGAGTGAGATATTTTCATAAATTTTCTTGGTAGTGATTGTATTGAAATGATGCCTTCTGCAAATTTGTAGCTCTTACTTTTATAAGCCAAACATCATTTCGATAAAAACGAATTTTGTATTTCGTATAAGACTGAGTTCGAGTAAATCCTTTCTTGAGCATGTTTTCCTTATCATGAAGATGGAAATATGCAAAAATAAAAAGTTCATCTTTTTTAAATTTTTACGTTAGAAAACCCCTTTAAAAGAAATTTATATTGAATAATCTGAGATAGTTATCAGACTACATCAAGGGACGGGAAGAATATTTTAACAGCTTCAGTTTATTATAAAGAAAAAGAAAATTGCCCGATTTAGTCAATGTCACCATTTTGTCAGCCTAATAAACACCATGAGACAGATAAAAACGGGTCTTTATTGTATGTATTATTCACTGTGTTCCACATTAATAGGTTGATTTCATTTTTGGGGATTTTTTTTATTGCATAGAACTACAACAATTTTTAGGTAGTTTTCAAGAGGTTATTTTATCGACTTCTTCCAAAATTTGGCGAACCTAATCCAATCCGTGTACCAATTAATTGCTATACTTAAGGGCTTATATGTTTTTTTTTATTTTTGAATATAGAGGTTTTAACCTTAAGGTCATTCGCCTCTTCGGGTTAGAAAAATCTCTTATGAAAAATTTCTAACCCTATGTGCGGGGTCGGGACTCGATCCCAGGTGCGCTGCGTACAAGGGCTTATATGTTGCAGATAGAGAAAATACTGAAATTTTCAGCTTTTTTCCTACACTATATTACAAAAGCTTATTAAACATTTTACCCTCATAAATTTGTGAAAATTATAAACTATTTGAAATTTTTTAATAGCTTTATTTTTTTATTAAACCGTGATTTTTTAATAAATAGTGACCGTCGCTTCACAACGCAGTATATTTTTCATGGCTTGCGGTGAGCACGGTCTCTCAAATTGCTGAACTGAAAATTATCGAATAGAAGCAAATTTTTAGTATTCTTTACAGATTTAGCTCGCCGGGCAAATGACTATTTCGCTAGATTTGCAGAGCATTGTGCACCCAGTGCATTAACGCAAGTGACGGAAGGTTATCGAAAAGTTTCGTGAAAATGAAAATTCCAGTAATGATGATGATTTTCCCGAACGGTTCGGTTTCGAGAGGTTTTTATTTGTTCTTTGGTATTAGGATTAGCGATAATAATTCAAATCAAGTATACTACTGGGAAGTCACTAGAAAAAGTCGATGTCGAAGTAAAGCTTGAACTATGCACGCATGCACTTCATAGGTAGCGTGATATCTACGATTTCATTTCTTAGTTCTCAGTCGCGTTGGTAATTTGAGTAAAGTATATACTTCAAATCGATTCAAAAAAAAACTTCGATTTTTTGGCTCAGCACAAAAAATTTAGTTTTCCCACCACAATGCATTGATTTAGATATTTTATTAACAGAGCATTAGCAATAATTCGTTTGTATGTCTATTTTATGGGCCATTTTTTCGCTTTCCCATCGATTTGGTTTGAGATTTCTAGCACTGATGTTGTCATATGCTGATTTGAGCGATTCTCTGAGTCCTGCCACTATCCCATGTAGTATGTGTTATCAAAAACATCGCGAAGCATCAACTTCTAAATGTTCTCAAGCGATATAATATCCGAAGAGAGTGATAAGAATTATAAGAAATGTCTCATCTCACTGTTAGGTGGACTAAAAGCGTTTTTATTCTTCTGTCCACTTTACATTTGAGAACAACACCATTTCTTGTGAATAACACCTGACACCTTTCATGGGATATCAGTTTGATGTTTACAATAGATTTCTTTTTCAGATCAACTTTCGTACAATAATTTTGTATACCTGAAAAAAGAACTCTTAGCCTGATTTATTTTATGAATTACAAGACTTAATTTTAGATTTTCGCAGCACTCTAAAGTCGGCGTCCTTGGTGGGATCCAGTCTATCCAACCCACACACTGCAGGCCTACAATGCTGTATCGTCGTGCAGAAGCAACACAACCATTCTACTCTGATACAGAAGTCCTATCCTGTAGCTCCCTACAATATCAGATGGGGTACGAGCAACCTTAGTGGAGATCAGTTAACAAACCCTTTTTGGTCGTATGCTGATCGGAAATATTAAACCTGACGAGCGTCGAAAGTTAGTAATCCGCTAACTTGGCACATGGCAGCAAATACTCATATTATGAGGAAGACTAGTGCCTATCATCAAATCTAATCAAAGCTTATCAATATTGTGTCAGGATTACCGGTGTGCTAAACAGTGATTGGGTTCTATTTTTATATACTACTGGAACGCACACACATCTGACAAGTTCAATTAATTCAGCAAATCACAGGAGTTTGGAACGATCACCCCTTATAATTAACCTATCTGGTCATTCACTTCAGGTACACGGCTTTGCTAACACTCCGTCGGTGAAGTGATGGACCCAATAGCTCTGAAGCAGTTCCAGTTTGATTGATCCTTCAGTTGAATGAAAATGATGATAGCGATTGGGAATCGTCATGTCCTCCTGGCTCTACAGATAGGGAAGCAATATTAAACACAAAAAATCAAAACGTTCATATTACCACATCATGTTTCCTAGTATGGTACAGTAGGTACTCGAGTGGATGTCGCGACAATATTGATAATCACTGACTTTTGCAGCACATAGATCATATAATAGATTCACGTCTTTCATAGGTGTCTAACTTAGAACGAAGTGTTAATTCATTGTTCAACTAATTGCGAAGATTCAGTTTTTGTTGTTTATCATCACTCCAAATCATTACTTTTTCAGCTATGGGAACTGAATTGCACTTTGAATGGCTTGCTAGATCTGTTAACTTTTACATCTAGTCGTTTGGATCTAGCGGTGCAAAAATCCAACTTTTGATCTATTTTTTCAGATCTATATTTTTAGATCTAGTATAAAATAGAACAGGGATTTAGATCTAGCGGTGGAGATGCCCTTAGACTTGCAAAGATCTATTCTAGACATCTCAATAGATGTATTTTCTTATCTACTGTTCTGTTTACATATCTATGGTTTTATATTTTTTGTAGGCCGCTGACAATAAAGTTGTAATTTTGTGATATTTAAACTAGTTTCCCGTTGGATTTAATAAAAAAATTGCCATTGCTTTGTTAGTTTCATCAAAATTAATTCATCTATGAATTTTTAAAAAAATGGTGGTTAAATTTTGGTGGTTTAATTCACAAGCTTAGATATCTGAAATACAGGTGGCGCTGTTTTAGTTTAGCTATTTTCCACTAGATGTCGCTACTAGTACCTGTAAAATATTTTGGCGGATGGATTTTTTGGTGGATACCCACATTACCACGGCAGATGGATAGCTAACCGGAGGCGAGATGTTCCACCTGCCAACACCGTATTGAGGCCATGCCGACAAGTGACTAGAGCACTCTAGTTAGAGTACGGCCAAGACGCGTTTGACGTATCCAAACGAGCAGAAATCTGACGTATTTCTATTGTGTATACGTCAAATTTCATGTTCGTTTGGATACGTCATGGCCTCTTGGCCACACTCAAACTAGAGTGCTCTACAAGTGACGGGCGAACGAAATGCAGGCTCAGATGCAACAATCAGGCGGATGGCTGCGTTATTTGCTATGAATATTAGCCCCGCCATTCGCATGCCTTTTGCTTGCCGTTCGCACGCCATCCGGTCGCCAGCATGCCTGCCGGCGGATGGTACCTTCGGGTGGGGCATCCCGCCTCCCATAGAGTAACTGTTCGTGCAAAACGAAAAATGGTACCAACGCGCCACCTATATCTCAGCGGCGCATGCAAACGACCAATGGCTCCATCGTTCATCGATGCCCAAACCGTGGTAGCTATCTTCTGCAACCAGCTCCCGGTTTAAACATATAAAAGGGGCGCCGTCCGTGGTCGCGCCTCTTAGTCATCAGTTGTTCGGAAAACGTCAAACCAGCGAGAAGTGAGTTAGTCAGTGCGAGATAATTTTCAAGAAGTGAAGTTAAACTATAGAAATTAGTATAGATAGTTAAGTTAGAAGAATAAAGTAGTGAATTAAACGATAGAAATAAATAGTGTGAATGCTGTACGTACCTGAGTTGCTGCAAGGAATCGTTGAATCTCCGAAGTCCATCAGTCGCCTGTGAAGAAAAGAAAAACCTTACCAGTTTGGATCACCGTTCTGTTCCGCTACTGCATGCGTAAGTCATCTGTGTTCCGCTGCTCTACCTGTGCTACTCGACATATGGTCCTTCGAGCCGGATAAGCGTCGAACTCCGTTTGTCCGCCATCGCGACGCTCGCCTGATGCCACTACGACCGCCATCCCTGACGCTTGTTGGGAACGCCATCGCGACCAGTTCGCCATTCTAGCCGCTATTGTCCGTGAAAGGGACGCGGCCGGAGAACAATACTCTGGACGATTTGAACTGCTACTACTGGAGGAAGACTGCTGCTTTATTGTATCTTACAAGGCATTTAAGTTGCCTAATTAAGGTAATTAGGGTTCCGTTGCCCGCTAGTTTTCCCTTTTGAGCTGCGCGGTCTTCTGATTTCAGAACCCGTTCAACGCCTTTTGCGATTGCTTGTGCCTGTTGCTGCGGACTGCGACGTAGTCCCGTTCTACACTGGTGCACCAAGTTTGCTGGCTGGCGGACCGCTCGTTCCGGCCGTGATTCAAATCACCCACACGACACGGTGGAGAAAATAGGTCGCTGCGATTGGCAATAATATAGGACTTTTTCTTTCGCTCGTTTCTGCTGGTGGAACGCTTACGCTCAGTGCCACTGGATTCATCTACTAGTGACGAAAGGAGGAGGACGCAGCTACTTAAAAAATACAAGGCATTCGTATTGCCTTTCACAGGTAATTAGGGTTCCAAAACATCTATTCTCCTCGTTTGTGCTACGCGGTCTTTGCATTGCAGATCCGTCGCCGCACGATGTCCACCGATCGACGCATCAAGGGGCTCAAGTTGAGACAACGGAGCTTGATGACGTCATTCAACGCCATTGCGAATTTCGTCGACGACTTCGATGAAGAACGCGATGCCATCGAAGTGCCAGTTCGCCTGGAGAGCATCATCAAGCTCTGGGCGGACCTCAACACAGTTCAATCGGAAGTGGAATCGCGAGATGGCGTGAATCTGGATGAGCAGCTAAAAATGCGGACGGAATTTGAGTCTGCCTACTACCGGACCAAGGGATTTTTGCTGGCGAAAAATAATTTTGTTCCGAGCGTCTCTAGTTCTCCTTCAACTAGTCGTGGCCCTTCGTCGTCATCGCAGGTGCGCTTGCCTGACGTAAAACTACCGGTCTTTGGTGGAAATCTGGATAGCTGGTTAAATTTCCACGATTTATTCGTTTCGCTGGTCCACTCGTCAGTAGAACTTTCCAACTTTCAGAAATTCTACTATTTGCGTTCGTCATTATTGGGTGAGGCTTTGAAGCTGATTCAAACCATTCCACTTAGTGCGAACAATTATATGGTGGCTTGGAATTTGCTTATCGAACATTTCCAAAACCCAGCGCGTTTGAAACAATCGTATGTCGATGCACTGTTCGAGTTCCCGTCGCTTAAAAGAGAGTCTGCTTTGGAGTTGCATTCGCTGGTGGAGAAATTCGAGGCCAACGTCAAGGTCCTTCAGCAGCTAGGGGAGAAGGTCCAATACTGGGACATTCTACTGCTTCGGATGCTTAGTATTCGCCTCGACCCGACAACGAGAAGAGACTGGGAGGAATTTTCGACTACGAAGGATGCCATTTGTTTCAAGGACCTGACGTCATTCATCCAACGTAGGGTCACCGTACTGCAGAACATCCAGAGCAGTACGGTAGATGTCCCTATTTCCGGCCAAGTGAAGAAGCCTTCTCAACGACCAATCGCAAGTAACAATGCTGCACCGGTCAACGCAAGGAAGTGCATCGTCTGCAACAGTCATCATCCACTCTACCAATGCGCGACGTTTTCCAAGATGAGTTCGGAGGATAAGGAGAAGGAAGTTCGTCGCAATCATCTCTGTCGGAACTGCTTGCGGAAGGGTCATCAAGCGAAGGACTGTTCGTCAACGAGTACCTGCCGCAAGTGTCGGGGCAAGCATCATACTCAGCTTTGTTCCAGCCAACAACTAACCAGCTCAGGTCAGAAGACAACCAACTACACAGATGAAAGGTCTACGCATGCTGCATCTACCAGCAATCCACCCACTGCATCTGTGTCAGCCACCATCGAGCCTGCCAGCTTCGCTTCCGTTAGTCAAGGACGGAAGGCAATTCTACTTGCTACTGCTGTAGTCATCGTTGACGACAGTGGAAGCGAGCACACAGCACGTGCGTTGCTAGATTCCAGTAGCGAATGCTGTTTCGCTACCGAATCATTCTCCCAGCGAATCAACGCGCAACGGAAGAAGGTCCATCTTCCGATAGCTGGCATCGGTCAAGCGTCGACGCATGCTAGGCACAAATTGTCAACCACAATTCGCTCTCGCACAGGAAGGTATTCGACTAGCTTGGAATTTTTAGTTCTTCCCAAAATTACCATCGATCTGCCGTCGACTTCTGTTGATACTTCGGCCTGGGAGATTCCGCCGAGTATGCAGCTAGCTGATCCGTCATTCTGCAACACCAACCCAATCGATCTCATCTTGGGAGCAGAAATTTTCTTCGACTTGTTCAAGGTCTCTGGTCGAATTCCGCTTGGCGATAACCTTCCGGTACTCGTGAACTCCGTTCTTGGCTGGGTGGTGGTCAACCGATTGCTCCAATCGTCGCAAATGTCGCCACCGTCAACGACGTGCACCGTCTAATGGAAAGGTTTTGGTCCATCGAGGAAGACAACGCCTCTCCGTGCTATTCCGTCGAAGAAGCCGCCTGCGAGGAACACTTCCGTCGCACGGTAACCCGCAACACCGAAGGTCGATACATAGTTCGACTGCCACTGAAGCAGGATGTGTTGTCTAGCCTCGTCGACAACCGTCGTACCGCTCTACGTCGTTTTCACCAGCTAGAAGGTCGTCTAGTTCGCAATCCCAACCTGCATCAACAGTATCGAGTCTTTATCGAGGAATATCACGCGCTAGGGCACATGCAGCGCGTAACGGACTACGAAAATCCTCCGACTCCATGCTACCATCTTCCGCATCACGCTGTATTGCGCGAAGATAGCACGACGACCAAACTGAGGGTAGTTTTTGACGCGTCGTGCAAAACCCCCAACGGACCATCGCTGAACAACGCGCTTCTGGTTGGACCAACCGTGCAAGAAGACCTGCGATCAATTATAATGCGAGCCCGAACACACCCAGTCATGCTGATCGCCGACATCAAGCAGATGTACCGCCAAGTCCTGGTAGACGAGCAGGACACTCCACTGCAGCGCATTGTTTGGCGAGTTTCCCTCGACACTTCGATGGAAACCTTTGAACTAAAGACCGTAACATACGGCACAGCTAGCGCACCGTACCTTGCAACGAGAGTTATCCAGAAACTAGCCGACGACGAACGCGACGAGTACCCCGAAGCAGCTGAAGTTCTACGCAAGGATTTCTACGTCGACGATCTGTTTTCTGGTGGACGCAACATAGCAGAAACAACCGCTTTACGCAAGCAGCTCGACGCGCTGTTACTCAAGGGCGGTTTCGAACTCCGCAAATGGGCATCCAATGAAGAAGCAGTACTGGAGGATGTCCCAGCAGAAAATCGTGCTGTACAAGGGTCGGTCGACCTAGACCGAGATCCGTGCATAAAAACGCTTGGACTGCACTGGGAACCGTCCACCGACCAGCTCCGCTACAAAATTCAGCTTCCGACATCGACGACAGACGCACCACTAACGAAACGCATCGCACTATCGTACATCGCTCGTTTGTTTGATCCGCTTGGACTTGTCGGACCTGTCTTAACAACCGCAAAAATATTCATGCAGACTCTTTGGACCTTGAAGGACGACGACGGCAAGATTTGGAGTTGGGACAACGAATTACCATCAGCCATCAAGGAACGCTGGCACGAGTACCAATCGCAACTCCATCGGTTGAACGATTTGCGCATCGACCGTTGTATTCTTCTTTCTAATCCCGTATCAGTCCAGCTGCATTTCTTCTCCGACGCTTCGGAACACGCATACGGCTCGTGTGTCTACGTCCGCTCTACAGACGCCTCTAGAGCAGTTAAAATCTGTCTGCTGACCGCAAAATCGAAGGTAGCACCCCTGAAAAAGCAAAGCATTCCGCGACTCGAGCTCTGCGGTGCCCTTCTGTCTGCTGAACTCTACGAGAAGGTGACGTCATCGCTTCAAATCGCTCCAGAAACATTCTTTTGGGTCGACTCGACTATCGTGCTGAGTTGGCTAAATTCTTCTCCGTCGACCTGGACAACGTTCGTGGCCAATCGAGTCTCCAAGATTCAGACCGCCACGCAAAACTGCTCTTGGAATCACGTAGCAGGCCAGCAAAACCCAGCAGACCACATTTCCAGAGGGATACCGGCAGAAACCCTTCTCCAATGTGATCTCTGGTGGCAAGGATCACAATGGCTTCAGAACGAGCAAAGCGACTGGCCCATTCAACAACACTACAACATTCAGCATTCCGAAGTTCTCGTAGAAACACGAAAGGCACCGGCAGCAGTAGTTCCAGCTAACATCGAACCATCATCCGTCGACGAATTCGTCGAACAATTCTCCGACTTCCAGCATATGGTCCGAGTAGCTGCTTACTGTCGACGATTTCTTCAGAATAGGGATCTTTAATTTGGAAAAATTGTGTCAGTTTTTCATATGTATTAATAGCGGGTGTCCTTACGAGTACACTCATATCATTCTTAAATCTTAATTATTCTTTTCTGATTTTTAAATTAAAAAAAAAAATTAAATTCAACCAACAAACTGACAGTTGTCCTACTAAATGACGTATCTGTAAATATCTCGTTCGCCTCATTGTTAACCGGGACAGCACCCCACATAGCATGATCTGGTACTTTTACAATCCGCTAGCAGGCTGCCATCCCAAGTTTAATCTGCAAACTATGGTAGATCTGATAAGGCAACCTATGGAGTCGTGCAAGTCTCATGGGTTTTAATGTGTTATTGTCCTAAAATGAAACAAACTAAAAAATGTTTTTTTTCAATAGTTTCGGGCCTAAGAACTGAAAACGGACTGAGATATTAAATTACGGTACTAATCTGCATCAGAATATGCCTTAACCCGCACACCACTAAAGACCCCTATTGTCGAAAAACTTCTACAGCACGAGCGGAATCAGCACATCTCACAGTTGACGAGCAGAAGGACGTAGAAGCGACGATCATCAGACTCATCCAACAGCAAAGCTTCAGCAATGAGTACAAGGCCCTCCAACAAGCGCAACCAGTGTCCCCGAAATCTCGTATCCGTTGGTTTCATCCCTTTATCGACTCAGATCAGCTGATTCGCATTGGCGGCAGACTGGGGAAGGCCAATCAGCAGTACGACAGTAAACACCAGATTCTTCTTCCCGCTTCGCATCATTTCTCCATCATACTCGTTCGCTACTACCACGAGAAGCGTCTGCACGCAGCACCCCAACTTCTACTTAACCTACTTCGATTACGGTACTGGATCACCGGGGGCAGAAGTCTGGCCAAACGCACAGTTCACAAATGTGTGATTTGCGTTCGAGCTCGCCCCAAGCTGCTCGAGCAATTCATGGCTGAACTACCCGCAGTTTGAATCACCGCAGCTCGACCATTCTCATCGACTGGTGTCGACTACTGGGGACCGATTTCTTTAAAACCACCCCATCGAAGAGCTGCACCCATCAAGGCCTTCGTTGCAGTTTTCGTGTGCTTTGCAACGAAAGCTGTGCACCTTGAATTGGTGGGTGACCTGAGCACTGCCAAATTTATTGAAGCGCTTCGCAGATTCGTCTCTCGTCGCGGATTGTGCGCCGAAATCTACAGCGACAACGGACGCAACTTCGTAGGAGCAGCCAACGAACTGCGTCAAATATTGCGAAGCAAGGTTCATCAGCAAACAATCGCCCGCGACTGCGCCGACAATGGAATTCGTTGGCATTTCAACCCCCCACGAGCATCACATTTTGGTGGCCTATGGGAGGCCGCAATAGCATCCGCTCAAAAGCATTTCGTTCGAGTACTTGGGACGCACACTCTACCCTACTACTCGATGGAAACCCTGCTAGCGCAAATCGAATGCTGTCTCAACTCTCGTCCTCTCGTGCCACTGTCTGACGAATCGACCGACTTAGAAGCGCTAACCCCAGGCCATTTCCTCACTGGAGCCGCTTTGATGGCTGTCCCGGACATCGATGTCACCGAGATTCCCTTCAACCGGCTTCGCCAGTGGCAGCAGACACAAAAAGTGTATCAGCAGTTGTGGAAACGATGGCATTTGGAATACCTGTCCACGCTACAATCCCGTACGAAATGGTGCGACCCTTGTGTGAACATAGAAAAGGACCAGTTGGCAGTCATCAAAGACGAAAATTCCCCGCCGATGAGCTGGCCGACTGGAAGAATCATCGAGCTTCACCCCGGTGACGACGGAACAACGCGTGTCGTCACTCTTCAAACACCCAACGGCCGATATACTCGACCGGTATCCAAAATTTGTCTGCTGCCAATCTCAGCATCAGAAAACTAATCACCACCCACCACAGCATGATTTTCAACACCTACCTCTTCGATGTAAACATCAGCATCATAGCATTATACTCCCTCATCAGCATCGGTTCGTCAGTACTCACCTGTTCCAGCCAGCAGTACCTGAAATCTAAAACAATTAGGGCCCACAAATTGTTGGGACAAGGTAAGCACCTGTCCAACACTTTAACTTTCCAAAAACCCTCTACCGGGTCTTCTGTTTGAAATTTCATACTGCTGACGAACTGTCATCATCCGACCATGGGCGAGTTTCCAAATTTTGTTCACTGCCGATTTCATCAGAAGCTGAAAATCCATCATCTGTGCCGGTGTACAGATTAAACAACACAACACTTCAAATTCATCATTTACATGTCGAGCATCGTCGCTACTTATCTGTTCCAGCCAGCAGCACCTAAAATCAAAAACTATTAAGGCCCTCATACTGGTTGGCCAAGGTGAGAATCTGTCCAACAAATTTATTTTCTCAAAAACCCTCTACCGGGTCTTCTTTTTTGGATTTTCTATATTGCTGCCGACGGACGGTAATTATCCTCGATGTCAACGGGCAAGTGTCTGAACCTGCGGCTGTGGCCGACTTTATGTGCAGCAGAAAATTCATCACACATCGCACTTAGAATTTCACCCACTTACCTGCCGATACCTACCTGTTCCTGCCACCAGCAACTAAAATATAAAAAATAATGGCCCACGTCATTTTGGGACCAGGTAAGAACCTATCCAACATTCTAATGTTTAAAAAACCCTCTACCGGGTCTTCTATTTTAATTTATGTTGCTGCTATCATCAACAAACATCGCTCGAGTGACATTCATCAACACAACAGAAACATCATATTCCTCGACATCGTTATTGGCGTGTCAGAAAGATACACATTTCTGACGGGGGCAGTATGTTCGTGCAAAACGAAAAATGGTACCAACGCGCCACCTATATCTCAGCGGCGCATGCAAACGACCAATGGCTCCATCGTTCATCGATGCCCAAACCGTGGTAGCTATCTTCTGCAACCAGCTCCCGGTTTAAACATATAAAAGGGGGCGCCGTCCGTGGTCGCGCCTCTTAGTCATCAGCTGTTCGGAAAACGTCAAACCAGCGAGAAGTGAGTTAGTCAGTGCGAGATAATTTTCAAGAAGTGAAGTTAAACTATAGAAATTAGTATAGATAGTTAAGTTAGAAGAATAAAGTAGTGAATTAAACGATAGAAATAAATAGTGTGAATGCTGTACGTACCTGAGTTGCTGCAAGGAATCGTCGAATCTCCGAAGTCCATCAGTCGCCTGTGAAGAAAAGAAAAACCTTACCAGTTTGGATCACCGTTCTGTTCCGCTACTGCATGCGTAAGTCATCTGTGTTCCGCTGCTCTACCTGTGCTACTCGACAGTAACAAATAATTCAAAGTTGTTCTAAATCGATGAAACGTGTATAAGCTGTCTGTAAACGTCAAAATTTGACGTTTAATGACAGCTCATACTCCTTTCATCGATTTAGAAATATTATTCAAGAAAAATTGAAAATGTTTTACAAAGTACATTTAATATTAATTAGTCTGAAAAAAAAGTTCTTAAAGTTTTGTATTTCTGGATTTGTGTGGATAATTTCTGCATAATTTGTTTCGGAATTTTGGACTGCGGTTTTTGAATTTTCTAGTTGTTTAATTGTTTGATTTTTCAGTTGTACTTATTAACATTAGTAACAGTTATACAATGCTCAGCCAAGTAATGTTATGCAGCAAAGTTAGTGTGATGCAGCTTGGCCACACAGCTGAGGCCAAGTTTCCGCTGGAGAACGTGTTTGTAAATCATCCGTCGGAAGTGCAATCAAATCTGTGATCCACTCGTTCGTCTGGTTTACTCAAACATGGGTTATGGCTAGTTTAAAGCCGACTAAGCGGCAGTGAAGATGGATAACGCACATAAATCCAATGTAACGTTGCTACGGATGTAGTACTTTGATATTTTGTATAAATGATATGCTTAGGTACAATCACAGTGCGTTTTTGTGGATACCAAGTTACTGCAGATCAAATCGATACCGGTCAGTCGGCTTACCCGGTACCTGGTCAAACCATTCGCAATAGGAATCTTTAATTTGGAAAAATTGTGTCAGTTTTACATAGGTATTGATAGCGGGTGTCCTTACGAGCACACTCATATCATTTTTAAACTTTAATTATTCTTTTCTGATTTTTAAATTAAAAAAAATTCAAATTAAATTCAACCAACAAACTGACAGTTGTCCTGCTAAATGACGTATCTGCAAATATCTCGTTCGCCTCATTGTTAACCGGGACAGCACCCCACTCAGCATGATCTAGTACTTTTGCTATCCGCTAGCAGGCTGCCATCCCAAGTTTCATATGCAAACTATGGTAGATCTGATAAGGCAACCTATAGAATCGTGCAAGTCGCATGGGCTTGGATGTGTTATTGTCCTAAAAGGAAACAAACTAAAAAATGTTTTTTTCAATAGTTTCTGGCCTACAAATTGAAAAAGGACTAAGATATTAACTCACGGTACTATTCTGCATCAGGATATGCCTTAACCCGCACACCCCTAAAGATCCCTATTTGATTCGGAATCCTGAATGAATTCAATATGGAATCCAGGCATCAACCGATTCCGAAACCTACTGAGTCAGAATAGGTTATTGCATTTGAGCTAAGTCGAAATCCTTATTGAATTCATTCAAGATACCGAACCCGTTTCGGAATCGGTTTGACTGAGTATATTGGAGTAAACCGAAGACGTTAGTATAAAGGTGCGCAAAGAGTGTGCAGAGAGTGAAGCCAAAAAAGTCTACTTATCGAGAAAAATTGCTACAAAGACGGATTCCAATTGTGCACGATAGGTAGACTTTTTTTTACTTCACTCTTTGCGCAATTGTTCTCTATAAACTGTGGAGTAAACCGGACAAATAAGTGAATCACAGGTTGGTTTGCACATCCGCCGGCGGGTTTGATAACACCTCTTCAGGTGGACCCTCAGCGGCTTTGTGCAGCTTGGTATCCTTCGCTGCGACTATGTGGTCCAGCCACACAACGCTAGCTTTGCTGCATAACATCACTGGTAGAGCACTACGTCACTGTTACTAGTGTTATTAAGCACAACTGAGGAATGATAAATTCAATAATTTGTAAATTCAAAAACTGAACGAAATTCTAAAACAGGATAAATTATGTACATTATAAAAATCAGAAATACAAGACGTTGAGAACGAAAAACTTATAGTATTTTGAAAATAAATGACATAAGTAACAAAAATATATAAATTGCTTTCTAAAAATATCTAAAATTCAAGATATCTGTAATCAAAAATTTAAAAATTTTGATATTAGAGAATTCCAATAACAACAACAAACATCCACAAAAATTAAAAAAAATTGAATATTCCAAAATTAAACATTGTTATAATTAAAAAGTCTAAAATTCAAAAATCAAATCTTCAAAAATTCAGGAAAGTTGAAGAATTCAAATGATAAAAATTATAAACTTCAAAAATTGAAATGTTCAAAAAGTAAAACCCAAAAATTCAGGAACACAATGATACAAAAATTCATGTAATGCAATTCAAGTATTACAAATTCAATAGTTCTAAAATACAAAGATGCAAAAATTCCAAATCAAATTAATACAACCACAATAAAAATACAAATACAAAAAGAAAAAATAAAAAATACAGAATTACTAAAATTCAAAAGCATTAAAAATACAAAAAAAAATGAAAAGCCCTTTTAGCACAAAATTCTCAAATTCAAAAGATCAAAAATTGAAGACATCAAAAATTCAGAAATTCGAATATTCGAAAATTAAAGAATTCCAAGATTTTTAAAATCCAAAAATTGAAAAAGAAATAAAAATTCAAAGATCCGGTAATTCAAAGGTTCAGAAATTCAAAAACTCGAAAAATCAATGATTAAAACATGCAAAAATTTGAAAATTCTGGTGTTAAAAAATTTAATAACTCCAAACAGAGCGGTCCGCTCTGTGGCAGAATGGATAGCGATAGGATTTCGTATGTATGGGTACGTCGTCCCTTGTTATGATTTTGTGTTTTATTGTATTCGTGAATGGAAGTTGCTGACCTTCCACAAAGAAAACGTTTTCGTAATCAGCAATAAGTTTTGACAGGCTATTTTTTTCCTCGTGGTTGAGGTGATCTAGCCTCAACTGATCGAAGATAGGCCTTCTACAATTATCCTCAGCGGTTGGCTGTTTTGTCACAAAATTATTTAATTCTACATCCAACGGTCCCTTCATCGTGAATTTTGCAGGGGTGTCACTCAAGTTGGATATAACGAAAAATGCTCTATTATCAGTTGCATAGTATAGTCCGGAGTTGATAATGATTGCATCACTGATCCTCACATCACTCTCTAAAAAGAAATCTCCTTCAGTGGAGTCCACGGGAAGATTAATTGTTTTGCTCTCGTGAGCATTGAGCGTTGCATGGGCTGTTTGGATATTTTCGATGCATTTTGATTGTCTCGTTTGGCAGTTTAAGTTCGTTAGAGGTAGTCAGAATACTGGCCTTTAGTTTTTGTAGGGATTGATAACCAATCAATCCATCGAAAAAATCATGAAATTCGAAGACGTAAAATCTTAATTTTTCGGCTTGTGGAAACGGACTAAATTCGACGCACTGATTTAAACAGTGTGAACAACTAATATTACGGACCTTGATGGGTTCCGTAAAACGACACCTTTCGAGGTTGACGTGTCGCGGGTTAATATAATTTTTATTAGCGCCGGTGTCAATGAGAAATTTTAATGAACCTTTTGATGTTTGTATCGTAATGTAAGGAATGAAATTCTCTAGGTCGTCGGATGGTGACCTTGAGCCATCAGAAAATTTTAATCGTCTCCCTCTTCATTATTATTAGTGTTGTCATTTTGTGTTTGAGAAGTTTGCCCTGCATATTCGTCTGCGGGTAGTGAATTCTCAGGTTGCTGATATGAGCTCGGCATTTCATATTGTGCCTTAGGGTCAGGAATATCAAATTCGTCATAGAAATACTCATAGGGTTCGTTGTCGACTTGCAGCTGGTAACGGGGACCAGGATTAGCTCTTGTCGGGTGTGGGCGGTTCATATAATTAATTTGTCGGCTCCTGATGGAGGGATCGACTTCCATAGGAATTGGTTTGGCAAATTGCTGGTTGTACTGGAGTTGTCTAAATTGTGGGGATTGACCTTGTTGAAAAGGTGGAGGAGGTCGGAATTGTTGGATAGGTGGAGATGGCCTGTATTGTTTAGCGTTTGAGGGGGGTGATACTGTGAAAACATCTGAGGAGGTCGAAATTGTTGGAAAGTTGGAGGTAGTCGAGGTTGTAGAAAGCCTGGAGGGGGTCGCATAGGAATTTTTTGGCAGGTAAGCAGTTGGTTTTGGGGTAAGGATAGGAGTAAAAATGTGTGTTTTTGTGTGGTTTCTCCCGTGATTATAATTAGGGTTGCCACCCCTCCGGGTTTGACCCGGAGACTCCGGTTTTCGGGAGCAATCGCCGGGCCTGCGGATTTTACATCAATTTCTCCGGGTTTGGTGGGAAGAAGCATAATTTCATTTTTTATGGAATTAACTGATTCTTTACAAAATATTTAAAAAGTATAAGTTAACTATTACTCTGGTTCAGATTTATTTAGTCCGACTAACCCTTGATTTTAAGGTGGCAAAGATGAGTTCACCAAATATTGCTGACTTCTTTCACAAAGCAATGAAAATGAAAAACAAATCAAATTTGCAATCAAGTAAGAAAAGCAATATTTCGCTATATGTTACAATTGAAATGTTGCATCCCACTAAGTCGCTCAAAATGGTGTAAAAAAGTTATTTTGCTGCAAGTTTACCAAATTACTTCACTATTACACCAAGGTATGGTAGTTTTTTTTTCTAATCAAACTGACTAGCTGAACATCAAACAAATTCTTCCGGTGTTGTTGCTACTCCTACACCGACCCTTAACTATTGGCTAGGGAGGTATGTTTTGCCCCTTTGTTGCGACGGTGATGTCGGTGGTGAATAACCGACACCACATAGTGCTTCCCATGTGATGCCGCAGCCCTGCCTCATTTGCTCTTCTTTTTCCGTTGGAGAGCAATTCTCGTTCGACTTATCCTGCACAGCGAGAGTAGCTGGTGCTTTTGTATTCTTAACACTCAGTCGGGAAAGTGAAATGCTACACCAGATTAAACCGATAAAACCGTTCTGAAACGATGAAATTTACAGCTTTCCTTTAACGTAGTAATAAATAGCGATTAAAGTGCTCTAAAATGCCGAGCAATCGCTTTTCGTCTAGTTCCACTCAAAATCCACCCCCCCCCCCCCAGGTCAGTGAAAATCTCCGGGTCAAAGCCTCTCCAGAGGTGGCAACCCTAATTATAATTATTTTCTTCGAGACACAGTCTCAAAGCTTCTTTAAGAGTGCTAGGCGACTGCGCTCTAATTATAGGTCCTAATGGATCTTTCAGCCTTTCTAGGAAGACTTTAAGTCCCATTTCTTGGAAGAGTTTGACTTTTGCTAATTTTACTTGCTCGTCAATGTTGTTGAGGTTCAGTAAATTAACGAGTTGTGAAATTGTATGTGAAATTTTTCCATAGAACTCTTCTATGGTAGAGTTCTGTTCTAATTTAAATAAGTCCCCACTTAAACAAACCTCGTCACGACGGTCGCTGTAATGTGTTATAAGGTTGTTTTTTTTTATTTCGGACCAATCGAAATTGGTACCGTATAGTTCGAGGACGCTATCGTCGTCTCCCTGAATATTTGTGCGAATGGCTTGTAACCATACGGCATTATATTGTCGATGCTCTTTAAAAATGTATGTAATTTTATCGGATTGCCATCGAAGGATGGCAAGTCTTTAATAATCTGTGGTGTTTGAAGGGATTTTAGAATCCCTTCTACACCTGCAACGCGTTCATCGTGTCGCATTTCTCTTAATTGTGCCTGTGCGGCGTTCGCTGCTGCCTGTGCGGCGCCTACAGCTTCAGCAGCCCCGATAGCTTCTAACTGCATACGAGTGAATTGGTCATTTTTATCTGCGAGCATATGCTGTAGCTCTGCGATTTGGTGTTCCTTTTCTAAACGCTAATCACTTGTCACTTTTCACTTGTGTTTAGTTACTACTGTTAGGCTAATTTGGTTAACGTTTTTGCCTTTCTCATATAAAGAAAGGCTATGCAATCACTGTAAAAATCGACTTTTTAACCGGGGCCCATTCGATTCAGTTCGTCGAGATCGGCAAATGTCTGTGTGTGTGTATGTATGTGTGTCATTTAAACTCACACAATTTTCTCAGAGATGGCTGAACCGATTTTCGCAAACTTAGTTTCAACTGAAAGGTATAACGCATAAGCTGCTATTGAATTTTTAGTTGATATGACTTCCGGTTCCGGAGTTACGGGTTGAAGAGTGCGGTCACACAGCAAATTCCCATATAAACTGGTACCACCATGATGTTCAAATGATGTAAAACATATTAAAATAGATGTAACATTACTCTAGCTGGCGGGTCTGGATCACTAATGATCAATCAAAGCAGCTTTGACCACATTGGCCACCTATGACGGCTCATGACGCCCCCGGGAAACCCGCCAAGTTCCTAAGCTAATATCACACCTATTACACAACGAATTCTCTACCGATTTTTACAAACTTGATTTCAAATGAAAGATACAGTAATACCATTGACTGCTGCTGAATTTCATTCGGTTCTGAATCTTGCTTCCGGAGTTACAGGGGTATTAGTAAGGATACACTGGAATTTCCCATATAAATCAGTACAATCGTAATACCTCAGAGGCTAAAAACTATTGAAATGGTCACCAAATTACTTCTAATCGCAGATAGTGGTCTAGATTGCCAATCAAACATTCTTTGAATATATTGTCCACTATCGACGATTCCGGAAGTCCGGAATTCCGGGCATATTCGACAATAGACCTTTCTCGTCAAAAAATTTTATATGATAGGATGCTTCCTTTTTTATCCCCAATTCGTTACTGCCGATTGCCGCGATGATTTGGTACCTCTAACTATTGAAAAAATAAAAAATAGTGCAAGCTGCTCATTTAACCCCATATTCTGAATACCTATCTTGCCTTGTTTCCTCGTATTTTTACAACATTTGGATGAATTTACTGTGGGGAATACTAAAAGGATGCCAGATCTGCATATATATATTAGTAAATCTGCAGATTTTGCATTTTCACTGCAGATGTTTTGCAGATTACAAATATTTAGCAGAACAAAGCCTATGCCAGCCAATTTATACACAAGCCTTTAACATTTTTGATCATTTAAAATATATACATACTACATTTCTATGTCAAATTTATTGAAAATTTTTGTAGCAATCTGCAGACTTTTATATTTTCACTGCAGGCTATTGTTTAAATAGACCTGGCATCACTGATGCTGAAATGATTCATTCATATAACTGTCAAAAACATAGAGCATTGCATGAAAATGTATAAGTGGCGAGATGGATCAACTATGGTCTTAGCTGGCAACAACCCAAAAAAAAAAAGAAAATGTATAACCTCACTTTTCTGACAGTTCAGTGTGCTTGTTTACCTAAGACTTGTTTACATGGACTTTTAAAATTTACATTACTTGAATACTTTCGATGCTCTTTGAAAGACTATCAACTCGAGAGGGATGAGGATTGGAACAATGGGAACCTGGTGCCACATTATGCAACCAATTCGAATCGACCTTTTCACACAAGCTTGAATACAATAAACCTTTCGTTTCGAGATGCGTAATGTCACCCCTGGTTCATACGTTGACCAATCGGCGCTGGATGCAAAACCCGGTGGCATATGCTGAATCGTAAGATCAAGCATTGGGCTATAAAACGATTGCTTTCTGGATGATGGATAAGGATTTGTACACATTTGTTTGTTTGCTCGTGGGTTAAGTCCTAACAAGATGATCCGATTGATTACTCATTTTTAGGTGGTGAAGTTTACCTGAACTTTATAGGTAACAAATTCGGTCGATGATAAGTTGTTGAAATGATCGTTCAATGCCTATACCGAAAAACGTTTCCATTGGTCAGAATGCCTACCAGCGTATGATAGCTGCAAACATGAGGACAACATCGCTTTCGAATGGAATAATTATTTATTATTCGTGTTCAAGTTCCATTACAGCAAAAGTTTCGTCGATTGACGATTATCGCATTGTCGTTGATTTCGCCGGCAAATGCAAAACAGTACTCGGCACTGACGATAAGGAGTAAGAAGGATTTGATAGGAGTGATAAGAATGCAGAGCATTATACATTCTGGAAGAATATCAGGGAGGAGAAATTATATGTAAATTTATATTATATCCCGAGTTGCCATCATTTTTGCACCGCAATAAAGCTTTCTGCAACTGCTGTCTTGTTCAAATTGGCAGGAAATAACTAGGCAGCGAATGGTAAATTGCATAGTCAATTTATTTACTTTTTCGGAAGGATAAGTAATTAGTATGTTGTGAATATATATATATATATATATATATATATATATATATATATATATATATATATATATATATATATATATATATATATATATATATATATATATATATATATATATATATATATATATATATATATATATATATATATATATATATATATATATATATATATATATATATATATATATATATATATATATATATATATATATATATATATATATATATATATATATATATATATATATATATATATATATATATATATATATATATATATATATATATATATATATATATATATATATATATATATATATATATATATATATATATATATATATATATATATATATATATATATATATATATATATATATATATATATATATATATATATATATATATATATATATATATATATATATATATATATATATATATATATGTGTCGCCGGTGCCGTGTGTTATGGTGGTACCGGACGGAACCGTTGGTCAGCAGACCGTCCTTGTCGTACTGGTCATAGATGCGACGATTTTTCTCATCTGATAGCACTTGACATGTTTCGGAGATCTGTCTTAACGCTCTCTACTTAGTGCAGGATACGCGAAACCGCTGCTAGCATTCGAAAGAAAATTCCTAGCTGCTGCTACTCTATCAGTCTCTCTCTCGACTGAGGACTACAATTTCGGTCGATTAAATTATGCTTTGAAAATTGTACTTCCTGGAATTTCACCTAACGAGATCAATTCATTGTGAGGAATTTCGCTGCGTTCCAATATTGCTTGACTCTGTAGGTGATGATGTGTGTGGATTCACTTCGGCAGCCAGGTCTTATGTTTTGGGTAATTTTGCTATCTTATTCTGCTGAATAAATCATCTGGCTAAAGCCTCTACGTTATACTATGGTCACTTTGAAAACGCCCTGCTATTTAATCTTGTAGCTCTTGGCAAGTCAAGCCTGGCACTGTTTTCGACTAATCCTGGCACTATACCGCTGACGTCGCACTTATTACGGTGATCAAACTTGGCGAGAGCGGCAGTGGTTTCGTCAGAATTGTTCACTCGACAAGCAGGAAGTGCAAGGACTCTGCTACTTATTCCTGAGCCCCTCGTTGAAACCTTCGTCCTGTCGGAGTGTTAGCTTCGTCCAGAGGCGACGCGTCGGTACGTTCAACCTGTTCATTGAACAGGTTTCCAAAATCGGACGACCCGAAACCCATTATGAGTTACTATTAAGAACAGTAGCACGATAACTATTTTAAATGAAAGTAATAATCTCCGAACCTCGAAGTTTGACAATTTGATCCGAACGATGAACCAACTCGACGTCTCAAGCGAGTAGAATTCAGAAATTTTCTGCTTTCCCATGACCGGTTCAACCAAAAACTTGCACGCATCTTTTACTCTCACCACATGCTCTGGATGGAACCAGCTTGATGAGCGATGGCTGGAATAACAGGGTGAGTGTCAAGGACGACTGCTTTTTCTATTCCCTTTTGCACCGGTTCAAATCAAATATTGAACCAGCGTGCATTGCTGGGCGTTGAGCTATGTGCAAAACGAGAGCGCTTTATAGAGTTCTATGTAAATGATTTCACTTACACTACTTGGAAGTTTGTTTTCTTCCAGCATATGTAAACCTGTCCGTCAATTTAAACGTTTGAAATCGCTTGCCTAAAGTATTTATAATGGTTTTTAAATGCTCTGTGTCACTGTGAAACTTATTCTGGAGACTTCAATACCGGTTGGGTTCGATCCACCATGCAAATAGTCTGACCGAAAAACTTTTTTTCGATTTGTTTTCCTTCAGCTATCAGAAATTATGACAGGTGGAGGAAAACAAATCGTTGAACACACTAATACAGTTACAGATTGTCTAGTACTCTATACTTTTCAAACACATTGCGCCATACGTTCATACGCTTGTTCTCTTGGGTAGCCTAACAAAATGTTTCTCCCCTTGGGAGGGGCATACTTGTAAGCGCGTATGTATTTGGTTGGTTCAACGATAATAATGAACCATCTACTTTTGCTTGAAAGAAACTTTTTGTTGTTTGCATTTACATGCTGAAAATATGTCTACTCAAAGTGTAAAATAGACAAACTCAAATCAGGAGATGTTCTAAACATGAGTGCTAGATATTGAATGCAGTTTTCCTATGATATTTTGCGAGGAAAAAAAGTTCTCTGGATTTAATTAATTGCATTTGGAAAATTCCAATTGCTATCCCATTTGAAAGATGTAATATATTTTTTGCTCTTGTTCTACGGTAAATTAAGCATCATATGATCAAAAACGTCTCATGGAATTGAATTAGTGACGTTTCTGATCAGTTGCTTAATTCGTGACATTTAGAGGGCCCTCGTGATATATTGAACAGGTTAACGGTGGAACCACGCGTCGCCTCTGGCTTCGTCCGATACCGGAGCGTATTGCTGAACCGAAGCAGTCTGCTACTGGCGCTGCTTCCTTCGAACCGGAATCGCTGAATATTCCCGTTAGCCGAATGTCCAACGTGGCCGAAGGCAAACCGATTGCAGCAACACCACCAACCGGCCTTTAATCCAAGTCCCTGCCACTGACATAGCGACAGACGAGTGCGGCGCAGGTTGGACCATCGGTTGACTCGGTGCCGGACAGGGCGAAACATTGTCTAACTTGCGCGACTAACATTGTGAACAAAACAAACCAAACGAAATTGATCGCAACAACGATAAAGAATTCATTATAATTCTATTTAAAAATTGAATACTGTTTTATTTAGTTTGATTGCGCATATTGTTTACATCAGACACACCCCTTAATTCATTGATTGGAATCAGTTACAATAATCCTTTATAATCATTTTATAATAAGTGTATTGCTAGTTAGGACTTTTATATCAGCCGGGCTCTTTTATAATTTGTTATAAAATCATTATCAAAATTCTTCATAATCCATTGTTGCGTTATGTTTATGTACATGGCCAGATAGATAGTTTTTAACTGGGACGGAACGTGTGGATACAAAAAAAACCTAATGTCAATTGTAGCCAGTGGGAGCTGGCAAATGCAGCCAAAGGGAACCGTCAAATGCAGTCAGGGGGACTGTCGAATGTAGCCAGTCCATTTAAAATATGTGAGGAAGAAAGAGTGGCTATGCAAGACAAGAGATAAAATGAACAGAAAAAAAGAAAAAGAAAACATCTATCCACAGGTTCTGTCCCAGAATTTTAATAGAGAACATCAAAATTCGATTTGTTTGCATTTGGCAGTAGGCCTTTTTCAAATGTTTGGCTAGAAATTCCTTGCTTCTTCAATGAATCATGTACAAGAAAAGTAAAAATGTTAAATTTAACGGAACAGTGTATGATGCCGACATCAATTAAAAATACAGCTGAGCGACCTTGTTGGGAAAGTGTTAACATTTGGCAGCGAACCAAACCAAGTTTCTCATACTATGATCGAATCAACAAAAATTCCAAGGTCATGTAAACAATCTCTTTGAACTGTCAAAAAGTGAGGTTAAACATTACCATGCAACCTTCTCCACCGAGAGGTTCACTTTAGTTTGTTTACATAACCAATGAACTTTGTACCGCGACTCACCACTTCATTTGCCGCGTTGCCAGGAAGCCAAGCAAAAATATACAAAACAGTGCTGCCCAAACACATATTTTGAGTCCCACCATTCTTGCAAAGGTGAAAAAAATACTCAACATTCTTGCATTTTTCAAATTTTAAAAAATCATTAAAAAATCACGATAGCTCTAAAAAGTCTCATTTCAGCGGAAATATTTTTAAAAATGTGTAGTCTTTTGAATAAAAATAAGAAAAAAGGGGGTTAGGTCGGACGAGAAAGGTCTATTAAAGTCACATCGGTTCTTCGGTGATGACTGAACCGATTTTCTCAAACCAAGTCTCAAATGGAAGGCAAAATATGCAGTTGAGTATTGCGTCGCCGCCCCCCCCCCCCTCACCTTGCCCTTACACCTCCCTCCTTCATCACTCCCCTCCCCTTGGACCATCCTCACGCCCGCATTTCCTTCATCCACCCCGTATACCGAAATGAGATGAAGGATTTCTGACGCATCCTCCACTCCCACTTTACTAACCCCCCATTCCCTCCACTTTCAAACCCATTCCACCAACATTTCAAAATATAATCACATGAAGATAACATTGAACTCATGCTGATTAAGCTAATTAAATATTATTTTTTTGCCTTTCTCATATAGAAAGGTTATGCAATTGCTCCAAAAACCGACTTT